>NC_059386.1:34515191-34630191 GCF_019703515.2 Myxocyprinus asiaticus | reverse complement strand
ACGTCAAGTCTGCATCGAGATATTCGAGGGTGTGTCTGATGCAATTTAAGATTTTGAATCGATTATATTGGACCCCCTCTAGATTTTATAGACTTGGTCTTAAAGACACACCCACCTGCTGGCGATGCCAATCAGAAGACGGGGACACAACCCATGTTTTTTGGGGATGTGTTAAAATACAGGAATTGTGGTTAAAGATTCAGGGATGTATGTGTGATGTGTTGGACATAAGGTTTTCATTTTGCCCCAGACTCTGCATTTTGGGTGATGGGGAAGTCATACATTTTGGGGATAGCCACTTGAGAGGTTGGGTCCTGGCCTGAGTTATGGTGGCCAGGCGAATAATACTCAGGGGGTGGAAGACGGCTGGGGCAGCCTCGTTTCGGGAGTGGTGTGGGGAGATGAGCGAGGTTGCGGCATTTGAGGAGGCAATCTTCAGAAGGTTAGGAAAGTGGGATTTGTTTAATAGGAAGTGGGGTGGATATTTGGATTTTTTTGGAGGGTTCTCGGGGAGGGGCAGTGGAGAGGGATTTTTGATTTTTGATTTTAATTTTTAGTTTGATGTGTATGTGCACTCTTGCTTTTTGTAAGTATTTTTTTTTTTTAGTTTGTTTCTAATTTATTGCTATAATTGTAAGAGACCACTGTAATGCGTGTTTGTGTCGGGTGGGGGGGATGTTCGGGGGGAAGGGTTTAATTTATATATCTGATTCCATATTTTATGTTGTGTCTATTGGTTTTTATGAATGGAATCAATAAAAATGTTAATAACAGAGAATTGGGGCTGTTTTAAAGGCTAAGGTGGTCACACGGAATATTGATTTAGCTCTTTTTATGTTTACTGGACTTTGTATGACATTAATTGATAAATGAAAACTATTTATGCCCTTATTTTTGAAGACATCCTCACTATGCAACATTTTTCAAGTGCCTAAAACTTTTGCACAGTTCTGTATTTACACAAAATGAGTCAACAAATGCCTTAATGCATCTTTAAATGTCATATTTTCTTCTTCTCATTGTCAAGGAGTAAAACTCACACTCTCTGCCCTCATCGATGGAAAAAACTTCAACACCGGCGGACACAAGGTTGGACTGGGCTTTGAACTCGAAGCGTAGCTGCTGTAGTGCATTATAAGATGAAGAAGGAAGACATGAGGCTCCTCCTGAAATTATTAACCCCTCTACCTCTCCTGCATCACACACACTTGCACTTGATGACTTAAATACGTAGCGGCAAGTACTGTTTTTTGCAAGTCTGTGGGAAACCGAATGATGCGATCTCAATCGACCGTAAGATCTGGTCTTCTAAGGGACGTTTTTGTTGTTAACATCATTTATTACGTTCAGAAATGTAATGAGGCCAGTTTTTGTGTAGAGCACCTGCAAAAAACTAAAATACACGAGTAGCAATAGAGCGCAAACATTTATTTTTTATAAATCAGCATTTTTGTTTCGTTTTCCAAAAAATAATTAAACATTCTTAAAACAAGATATATTTATTTCTGTAAGATAATAAGAATATGTCTTAAATTGGATGTATTTTTCCTACCTCATTAACAAATATTTCCTCTTGTTTGAAGCATAACCCTTACTAAATGTTGTTAAATATATGCTTAAAACAAGAACAACAATTTGCAAATTGGGTGAGATAAGAAGTCTTATTATTAGCGGACACGATTTTGCTTCTCAAGTAAATGTATCTTGTTTTAAGGATATTTATTAATAGATATTTAAAGTAGATATTTACTATGGCAAAATTCTGATTATGAACTACTACTCTGTATTAGAGTGACATTGCACTTTTTTAGATGTTATCTAGTTACGAAAAATTCACAGGAAACCATAGAGACAGGATGTGTATTTTAAGCACTTGCAACACTTTCTTAGACTCTCATTGATGGTAAGAGAGAGACTTGACGCTGAGAAAATGCTCTTCACCTGCAAACCACATCAAACATTTACTGTTGTTTAAATGAGGAAGTAAAGTAACATTTTTGGTTCATGTGAGTCACTTTGTGGGCATCGAAATCTATATATTGTACATAACAATTGCTTTTTCCATGTTATAATTATAGAATCTCATTCATGACACAAGCAGAACGAATTTCTTTTCAAACATTTAATTTAATCCAATTTGCTGCATGTGTTTCTTAAATGACAGCCATTATATTATTATGACACTAATTTTACTTTTATCTTTTTACCTTTTATTTACTTTTATCAGAATGTTGCAGTACCTCATTTTTTCAGCAACAATTTACAAATATGAATAAATGACGAGAAGCAGAATGTTGTGTCACGTTATTTTCTGCAGTAGAGTTTTTGTGCTTGAATCATCTACGTCACAGTGCATGTATTAGAATAAAATACTTTATGCTGTTTGTTTACACAATCTTTACAATCATAATGCACAGTTATAAAAACAATGTTTCACAAAAAAGACAATGTTGAATGTAAAATAATTGAAATGCTTAACAATAAACCCGTTTCCCACTGGTATTAGGATGTGTTTCGGTGATCTGATCACATGTAGTCAATCCTAGATACAGGTCTAAATGGGGTCTAAAACGTTTTGTTATCGGATCACAAAAACCACGTAAGAATGTGGTCAAAAATGCATGTGTCCACATCACGTTTGAGTTGTAAATGCTAATCTGTCCTGTATGCATTCCGACAGCAATAATGTGCCACCCCTCACCTGTCAATCAAACTAAAAGGCTAAAACAAGAGTTTAAACTTTGCCATTTACGAGCAGCTTTAAAAGGATGTGTCTCACCTGACCACATGTGATCAGCTCATCCGAGACGCATCTTAATACCAGGTGGAAACGGGGTCAATAAGACAAAATACAATGGCAAACAACTCACAAGGGCTTACTATAAGGGATGGGAATCGTAAGGAATTTCGGTTAATGATTGCGGTTACTTAATGGTTCCATTAATGTTTCCTTTAGTACTTTTGAGGAAGAATTATTTGGAAATAAGATAATGCCATTCTTATTGCATTTACTTCCCCTCAGCTGTTTGTTGCCAAATGATGAGCTCACTGCAGATTTCAACAGCATAGATATAGGGGGACAGCGCTGTTGCTGAATTGCGCTGCACGATACTTTGCCAGAGTATTTTGGTACATGTTCCATCCATTTTGGTTGGAAAATTGCATGTTCGGGAACCGTTATTGGAACCGAAAGTCATGAAAATCATCCTGGAACGGTTCTCGGGTCCCAACCCTACTCACAATTGAGTCCCACCAATGGTATCATCCTTGCATGTCCAACATCTGCACGGCAGATTGTGTTTTAGAGAAGGTTAACCTTTGCTACAACCTGCCTGCATCCTGTGTGGGCAAATTCCCACTCTCCTACATTATAGTAGGAGAGTTCTTCCGCTAGTCTTTCTACATGCGGGCGATCTGGGTAGAATCCTTCTCGAGACATCTCGTCAATAAAACACTCCATTACGTGGCTTTTCTCTAAAAGCGTGAAGGGTAGGAACTCAGCTTCCAGGAATAATGAGTGGTACCTCTGAAGGTAGCTGCGCAACCAAGGGGTCAGTTCTTGACTCAAGCTCAAACGGCCCGAGACGGCGACACTAGAGTTATGAAGGACAAACTTGGTGATATCCTCATGTCCCAAGTTGCTAATTATAATGTAGATTGCATTTAAGTATTCGTTGTTGTTTTGGGGATGTATCAGATCTCGTAGTGTGTCCAGCAACTCTCTGGGCATGTGTTCCACCTCGTCGAAGATGAAGAGCGGTATCTTCTCTTCTTCCTCAGCTTGAGTGACCATTTCAGTGATGCGGGTGTCCAGAGCGGTGGTGCAGTGTGGGATATCGTCATCCGTAGGGCAGTGGTGTAGCACAAAGTATTGCATTACCAACTGGTCGCCTACCACCGAGCGAAAATGCTGAGCCAACAATCGACCGACGTGGCTCTTCCCAACTCCAGTCGGTCCATGAAGCGACAGCACCAAAGGTTTATTGTGAACATAAGTCGACAGATAATCTTGTAAATGCTCTAGAATGCCCTCGGTCACTTCCTGTTGTCCAAACACTTCCCTTTTCAGGGTCTTTTCAAGTCCATCTAGATCATACTTGAGGACGTGGTCGTCTAGGTTCTCGATGGCATTGTAAACCTGCAGAAAGACAATGATGCACAACAAGTACAGGCAGTTCTTGGCTCGGCTGCGCTCTTTTGTGGGAACAGCTCTCAAAGTGTTGCTCGGATACAAGATTCGTGTCTTCCTCTTTTTCTTGCGTTTGCGTGGAAAAGCAGGCTCTGGAAAACTCTCAAAGGTGAAAAATTTGGGGCTGTGTGACTGTGGAAATATGGAATTCTGAGGGTTTTCCATACGCCGTTTCTTGATGGCCTGGTACTTTTGGCGAATTCGCATCATGGCACGTACACTGGTGGAGAACTGGGAAAAACTTGTACCATTTTCCTTCGGCTCCTTTGTTTCGTCACACGGTAGCTTGTTAGTTGGGTCTTGTTCACCCATCTGTGGAAATCAATATGGAATTGTATAGTAATGAAGCAAAATCAGTGTCAGAACAATTTCAGACAAATTTAGGAAAGAATTATAGAATTTGAGTAATCAAGACTGTTGGAATTACAAGCTAAAACCAGCTCAAGGTTGTCAAACTGTTTTGTTTTTTATAAACAGGGGTATGGTAACAATGCGACATGCATAAAAATAATAACAAAATCCCAAAGATAAAATATAAAACTAGTGACACCAAGCAGAATTGTAATTATGGCAACATTGGCTCAACCAGTGGCGTGAGTTTGTGGTGAGACCATCTCTGTCCAACCATGGAAGATGCACAAAAACTCTGCACTGCAGCTTTTAAATAAGTGTACAATAAGTGACAAAGCATCCAGAAGTTAAAGAACGAAACATTCTCTACGCAAGTACGTGAACGCAGATGTTTCTAGCTGCACAAGCTGGATTTTGTGCGATGTTGTGTTTTAAAATGCGTCAGACCGCAATTCATAACACTGCGCAAGTACACGTTGCATTCTCAACATCGCCACAAGGGAGGTGGTAGCGAACATTAGTGTGAACTTTCTGCTTCTACAGTGAGTTTTCTCTTTCAAGTGAACTACTATCATGGCGGAGAAACAGTTTGACGAAAATATTGGTGAGCAAGTAAGTTAAAGTCAATATATTTAAAGCAACTTTCCTGAATAATAAAACATATAGTTTAATGGCACAGACTTTCGAAGGTAACTCTATCGCCCCCTTGAGTACTGAAGTTTGTTACCGCCTCAGTAACGCAAGCAAGGGTGTAGATTCCGGGGGGATGGGGAGGAGGTAACCCCCCCCTCCCTACCCCCCCCCCCCCCCCAATAATCAAAATAAGCAAGTACCCCCCCAATATTTATAACATGATCAATGGAAACATGTAAATGCTTCACACTGCAACCCCCCAATGTTCAAGCCAAATCTACGCCATTGAACGCAAGAACGCATGTAAAGCATGCTCCATCAGAATGCACGCTGGCTATGCGTTAGCCAAGCATCCACACTTGCGTATATGCGTATTTGCCTACTAGTTTAGCCTTACAATATTAACATTTGTCAGTTATTCAAGCTGTCATTGGAATCAATTTAATAAATCAAAAAGTCGAAAATGCTCTCACACATTGAGCTGTGGTTCTCAAGTTGGCGACATGAGTTTGAGTTTGGCTCATGTTACCCTCTTTTCTCCTGCATTCTCTGTCCTCTTTCCAATAAAATGGGCAAAAATGCTTCAAAAAATGTAGAAAATGTTTTAAATCTTTTAAGCTGCTTGCATGTATTTGTTTTGCGTTCTCACGTTACATTCTTGCTCAAGCAGCATTTTCTACACAGGTTACCTTTGAAAATTCCTTCTCATACATGCCTCACATTGTAAAAGGCTAGCATCATCTACTGTATGAGGCAAGTTACACTTTCTGTTTTGGTGCATTAGAGGTCACTCTAGATAACATGCTGCAGGTTACAATTTGCATTTGCCACATAATAGCTAATGCCGACACAAAGAATGGTATGAAAATACACAAAGACATGTTGGGGCAACATCTTTTAACATATTTAACCACTCTGACAGTAGGAACTTTGTCTTTTAGCTAAAAGGGTGCTGTCTATTACTATACATATGCAAATGGTACTGCATTTAAAAAGATGAATCTGCAACAGAAAACACAATGGTTTCTTTTTAACAAAAGACACACTTGGATTGCCAGACCATCAAGTGTCTAATGACAAAAACTAAAGACTCTTATTCCAAAGAGACTTCTCGATTTCCTCCCTAGAGTGAAACTTGGCCAAGCGCATGTATTTGCTTCTAACAAAAAGGGAATGACCTTAAACTCTTTGGAAACCTACTTAAAAGGTTTGCAGCATGCTGTATTTGAACATGGTTTCCCTCTGCAAACGTTACATTCCTCGCATTCTGCTTTTCCATTACGAACCCCACAGCCAAAGCAGATATGGTTTCCTTCCTGGAAGTCCTTTTTTTTTTTTCTATGGCCACACATTTCTTTGAGAGAAAGGGTAATAAAAAAACTGACCCGTACACCATTACTCATGAGGTTGCGTGACTAGACTGCAAGTTTGAAGACTCCCACCAACTTGATCTCTTAAGCTTTTGTCATTAGCTTTGATCATTGGTCAGATGAGACTATTAAGTAATGCAAAAACTATTCTTGCATTTGATAAATTCTGGTTTTTCTAAGACCTCTCAAGTGAGGGAAGTGAAGAAGATAAGACAAGACTGTTGCTTCAGCTGCAGTGGTTAAACTCAGATGCAAAAGCAAAATGTACAGGAACATAAATGTAAAGCTTGAGAAGGAATAACAGAACATGTATTATAAAAACAGAGTTTGCTTACCTTTATTAAATACAGTTAGCTGCTGATGTGTGGCTTTAAAACATGAAATTTCTCTGCCAGCTTGACAGATAGAAGAGGAGGACTTCCTCACAGTCAGAGTTACAGTAACAAGCTCTTTCGTGGCTCCTCCTATGGGACTATATTCTTCTACAAGCCACACCTCTCTATATCGCATAATCCAACAAAGATACTTGCTAATGCACCTTTGTGATTTTAAAAATATTTTGTTTGCACTTTATTGTACGTCATGTAGCTGGGAGATGGTGGAAAATTGTCAACACAAATGTTTTTTGTTTTGAATGTGTTGTTTCCATTAAATCTCACTTTTAAGTTTACTGTCATTTCACCAGTTCATTTTAAATGGTACTGTAGTGTAACATATACATTTTCAAAAGTATCCCATATAGTCTCTCAATTAATATGAGGCCATAAAAGCTGCCTGCATAATAATTATAAAAGAATCTGAAATGCTATTTAAAATAGTTTTAGATTGAGTTTAGCATGTCATGTCGCAGGACAATGTCAGATACTATGTTCGAGACAACTCAGTAGAATGTTTTATTGAAAGTCATTTATATGACAACATGTTGAGTATTTCCTGAGTTATTTTGTTAATACATAAGCCATTCAGCCCAGATGACTTATTTTGGGTGTTGAGCTTCTTATGAAGGTGCCATTGTTGGGAATTCAGCAGGGTGTGAATCCGTTTGTAAGACACTGTCAGAGTAAGAGATGATTAGATGGTGTGACATGTTTTTATGCTAATTCTCACTACTGAAACACATATCTGCTTGCTTTGTGGTTCTGCAGTGTAGCTCAAAAAAGCCCAATTTTAAGAACTATATTACTTAATTCTGTTTTCTCCACTTCTAGTTTTTAATTCTTATTCACTGCTTATTCTATTATCTAACTTATTTTATCTAAAATGTTTTCAATTGTCAGTTTGTAAGATATAGAACATTTAATTGTCAACATCATAAACCGTCTTTATTATCATGAATTTATTATTATAATTAATATCATTATTACACTCATTATATTACCATGGTATTACAATCTGATATTAAATTATGATAATAAATTCACGATAATAAATATACTATCATAAATATGGTATGATGCTATATATGTAAATTATTTTGTGGTGAATTAAATATTAAGTACTTTCTACATTGAACAAGTTAGATTAAGTGTGTCAACTTGAAAATATTAAGTAAATTCTACATTTGTATTTAAATTCAAACATGTAAAAATAATGCTGTAGCTTATATGTAAATATTATTCATAATTATTTGTCATCTTTACAATGCGTCACCATGTATCAGTCTTAAAGTAGAAAACTTTGTCAGATTTATTCACTACTTTGAGTAAATTTCACAGGTAGATAAAATAGGTAATTTGTATTGGTGTTCCCAGCATGCACTAGGCTTGAATATTTTTTTATCCCCTTTTCTCCCAATTTGGAATGCCCAATTCCCACTATTTAGTAGGTCCTTGTGGTGGCGCGGTTACTCACCTCAATCCGGGTGGCGGAGGACAAGTCTCAGTTGCCTCCACTTCTGAGACCGTCAATCCGCGCATCTTATCACGTGACTCGCTGTGCATGACACCACGGAGACTCACAGCACGTGGAGGCTCATGCTACTCTCCGTGATTCACACACAACTTACCACACGCCCCATTGAGAGTGAGAACCACTAATTGCAACCATGAGGAGGTTACCCCACGTGACTCTACCCTCCCTAGCAACCGGGCCAATTTGGTTGCTTAGGAGACCTGGCTGGAGTCACTCAGCATGCTCTGGATTCAAACTCGTGACTCCAGCCGTGGTAGTCAGATTCAGTACTCGCTGAGCTACCCAGGCCCCCCATCGGGCTTGAATATTGAAGGAGCTTGTATAGTTTCACTGATATTTTTTGCTTTTATTGTTGATTTTGATGTCACGTTTGGTAACAAGCATGTAGCTTCCATGTGGAAGGCATGTGTTTATAAGGAAAGTTCGAAATGTGAAATTTTCCAATAAAATGTTCATTTAAATTGGAATAAATGTACATCAGGTTTTTAAGTAAAAGTTACTCTATTAACTGAAATGTTAGTCACTTTTTCAGTGTATACAAAAAAAAAGACTCTTATTAAAACTCGCCAAGGACGGGCTTTTATTTTGAAATTACTAACTACTTGTCCACCGGAAGTAACCCGGTAATTTATTTTTCATTCTCAAACGTCATTGTTGTTTTCACGCGTTTGTGTTCCAGTTAATAAGAATGATTTCTTTTAGCGTTTATGGCATGTAGTTATGATAAACAATAGTTATTATCTGTCGGATGCGAAGTTTTAATACGTGTCACGCTGCATTAATAGTGTTTAATTGAGTTGTTGTTGTCGTCATCACTGCAGTTGGCAGCAGTTGATCAGTTATTGATCAGTTATTGATCATCGGACACATGAGTGTGTCTCTGGTTGTGATCAGACTCGAGCTCGCTGATCAGTCTGATTTCCCGCAGGGTTTTCAATACTGCGCCGGTGAGTTGCACGATTTTACTGTTACAGTTACATTACCGAGACCCTGCCGTTACTTTGTGGCTTTACCATGGTACAGTCATGGTATCAGATGCTAAAACCATGGCACTTCAAAAGAATACCATGTTATTACCTTAATGGTAGTGACAAAACATAGTATACCCATGAAAATATGGTAATACTGTGGTACTGTGGTACTTTGATACATGCTATGGTATTAAGATTCATGTACCATGGTATTTAGGTTTTTAGGGTGGGCAACTGACCGGTGGGTAATTCTCCTTGACCATTTCACTTGGGTTGGTCCCCCTTAATCTATAATCGTGTTTCAGCTTTGGTCCTGGGGTTGGGGCACAATAAAAACCCTGCCATGTATTTTTGTCTTGTCTTCCAGTAAAAATATCAAAAAATTTAAACAACAAAAAAATTACTTGAGAAGCAGAATGGCATAAGATGTATAAGTCTTGTTTTCAGAGAAATGTAACAAAATATGGTGTAGTTTATACTTGCAACTAGAAAAAATGATTTCCCGAAGGGGTAAGAAAAATAAGCTTGTTTTCCCTTTGAATCAAGTTTTTTTCTTACCCCATTGGCAAATAGTTTTCTCTAATAACTAAATTTTATTAGATTTCTCTGAAAGCAAGTCCAAATATCTTGTCATTTTGCTTCACAAATAAATGTTCTTGTTTTTAGAATGTTTTTAGAGGACAGGGTGGGAATTTTTTTCTGAATAGTTTTGCGTTCCCTCGCAATTAGTTTTTGTTCCCTCGCAATTAGTTTTGCATTCCCTCACAATTATTTTTCGTTCCCTCACTATAGATTTGCGTTCCCTCGCAATTAGTTTTGCGTTCCCTCATATTTAGTTTTTGTTCTCTCGCAATAGTTTTGCGTTCCCTTGCAATTAGTTTTGCGTTGCCTCACAATTAGTTTTCGTTCCCTCGCAATAGTTTTGCGTTCCCTCGCAATTAGTTTTGCGTTCCCTCGCAATAGTTTTGCGTTCCCTCGCAATAGTTTTGCGTTCCCTCGCAATTAGTTTTGCGTTGCCTCACAATTAGTTTTCGTTCCCTCGCAATAGTTTTGCGTTCCCTTGCAATTAGTTTTGCGTTCCCTTGCAATAGTTTTGCGTTCCCTCGCAATTAGTTTTGTGCTTCATCACAATTATTTTTCGTTCCCTCACTATAGATTTGCGTTCCCTTGCAATTAGTTTTGCGTTCCCTCATATTTAGTTTTTGTTCTCTCGCAATAGTTTTGCGTTCCCTTACAATTAGTTTTGCGTTCCCTCATAATTAGTTTTTGTTCCCTTGCAATTAGTTTTGCGTTCCCTCGCAATTAGTTTTGCGATCCCTCGTAATTCGTTTTTGTTCCCTCACAATAGTTTTGCATTCCCTCGCAATTAGTTTTGCGTTCCCTCGTAACTAGTTTTTGTTCCTTCGCAATAGTTTGAGTTCCCTCGCAATTAGTTTTGCGTTCCCCTCGCAATTAGTTTTGCGTTCCCCTTGCAATTAGTTTTGCGTTCCCTCGCAATTAGTTTTGCGTTCCCTCGCAATTAGTTTTGCGTTCCCTCACATAAGTTTTGCGTTCCCTCACATAAGTTTTGCGTTCCCTCTCATAAGTTTTGCGTTTTGCATTCCCTCTCAATAAGTTTTGCGTTCCCTTGCAATAGTTTTGCATTCCCTCTCAATAAGTTTTGCGTTCCCTCGCAATTAGTTTTGCGTTCCCTCGCAAGTAGTTTTGCGTTCCCTCGCAGTTAGTTTTGTGTTCCCTCACAAAAAAATGAACATGGTTTTACTAAACCATATTTTAACCTTAATATTCATAGTAAAACCATAGTACTAATACAGGCAAACAAAAACTATTGTAATAAAAATCATAATTTTTTTTATTTATTACCATGGTATTTGTAGTAAAACTTTAATAACCACAAGATTAACCATGGTTAATATATAGTAAAAACATGGTTACTATATGGATACAGTATACTGTATTAAAACCATGTTTTAAGCCAAACAAAAACATGGTTACTTAACTTTCTTTTCATAGTTAGGCTACAATATTACTATAGTAAATCCTTGGTTTCCAAAAAAAAAAAAAAAACTATCAAACTATCATGGTTACTACAATATTACTATAGGAAAAAAAAAAAAAAAGAAACATGTTTTCTGGCAAAAACTATAGATACTAGAGTCTACAATATTGGTAGCACTTTATTATAAGGTTATATTTGTTAACATTAGTAAATGCATTAGGTATCAGTAACTAACAATGAACAATATTTTTCTTTAATGTTAGTTAATAAAAATAAAAAATGTCATTGTTAGTTCATAATGCATTAACTAATGTTAACATATACAACTTTTGATTCTAAAATCGTTGAAATTAACATTAACCAAGATTAATAAATGCTGTAAAAGTATTAGCCTATTAACCAATGTTGTTAACTAATGGTAACAAATTTAACCTTATTTTAAAGTGTTAACCACAATATTACTATAGTAAAACCATAGTTAAACTATAGTATTTGCATAGTAAAACCATAATACCCACAAAATTATGATTTTTATTACCATAGTTTTCATTTTCCTGTATTATTACTATGGTTTCACTACAAATATCATTGTTAAAATATGGTTACTGTAGGAAAACCATGGTAAATTTATTGCGAGGGAATGCAAAATTATTTCAGAAAAAAAATTACTGTCCTGTCCTCTAAGGAGCTCCATAGTTTAGATCTTTTTACTAGAAAAGGAGACAAAAATACTCAGTATGAAAATGAATTTTAGCAGTGCTTTGAATTCAGTTCTAGAATCTCTTTGAGGCAGCATGGAGGCCTTTATGTTGCACTAGGCTGATGGTATTTGCTGGTGAAATGTGACTCCACTCAACTCACCCCTGTGTGTTTGCTGCATCCCCACAGTTACAGAGATGTCAGAGGAGGAGATGAGGGAGAAAGCGCTGGCCTCCGCCAGAGTCACGCTAAGAGGTAAAACGGACAAGGAGCGAGCGACTGTACTGCATCAGCATCTGGGCAGCCGGGTCATGAGCGACATGGTGATCGAGACTTTTGAACGCAATGCAGGTTTGAATTTGTTTGCTAATCAGTACTGAATTGAGAATGCTTTTCCAGTGCAGTTCCTGAAGAATGCTTCTTTTCCTAGAAAACCTGTGTTGTATATCTTTGTAGTGTAATTCAGTACATTTGCATAAAACAGAAGGAACTGAGGAAGTTAACAAAGATGTGAAATCCGCAAATGACAGTAATGGAGATGCCAAAGATCAAACCGATGTGGGGACAACTCCAGACTCACCATCCAAACAGCTACCAGATCAGATTTCCTTCTTCAGTGGGAACCCGTCGGTGGAGATTGTTCACGGCATCATGCACCTTTACAAAACAAAGTTAGTGCTGTTAGTATAGTGTGAAGGATGTTTACCTGCTGTTCTGTTTCCTATGATTGTTTAAAAATAGAGCACTAGTATTTTTATATGCGTGCCACACTCTCTGCTCTATGTAATCAACATGACTCATAAAATAGTATTGTGGCAGTACCATGGTACAGTGATGTTATGATTGCCATATTCATATGCCATGGTTTTTACATGGTACTCCAAGGTACTTCAAAGCATAACATGGTATTACTATAGTACCAGGGTTTCTGTTTGCAGGTAAATACTGTTTTTTGACCGTTTAAACGTCCCAGTGTCCGACAAATTCAAAAGGATTTATTTTTTATCCCCTTTTCTCCCCAATTTGGAATGCCCAATTCCCACTACTTAGTAGGTCCTCGTGGTGGTGCGGTTGTTCACCTCAATCCAGGTGGTGGAGGACAAGTCTCAGTTGCCTCCGCTTCTGAGACCGACAATCCTCGCATCTTATCACGTGACTTGTTGTGCATGACACCGCGGAGACTCACAGCAGGTGGAGGCACATGCTACTCTCCGTGATCCACGTACAACTTACCACACGCCCCATTGAGAGCGAGAACCACTAATCGCGACCACGAGGATGTTACCCCATGGGGCAGTGGTGGCTCAGCGGTTAAGGCTCTGGGTTACTGATCAGAAGGTCGGGGGTTCAAGCCCCAGCACTGCCAAGATGCCACTGTTGGGCCCTTGAGCAAGGCCCTTGACCCTATCTGCTCCAGGGGCGCCGTATCATGGCTGACCCTGCACTCTGACCCCAGCTTAGCTGGGATATGTGAAAAAAAAGAATTTCACTGTATATGTGCAAATGTATAATGTGTGATAAATAAATAAAATTATAATTATAATTATGTGACTCTACCCTCCCTAGCAACCGGGCCAATTTGGTTGCTTAGGAGACCTGGCTGGAGTCACTCAGCACACCCTGGATTTGAACTCGTGACTCCAGGGGTGGTAGTCAGTGTCAGTACTCACTGAGCTACCCAGGCCCCCAAAAAGGAGGTTTAAACTTTCCCGACAATTTGCGACATCCTAATCCATTACTACAGCAGGTTGTATCCCGTACACTAAAAAGCAGCCTGCATTATTCTCGTCTCGCATGCCCGCAGTGAGAAGCTTCTCACTTCAGAATCGCATTAAAACTGCCTTGTTTTTCCATCTTCTGGAGGTGAAGGACACCAGGCTTATGTGCATCTCAAGCTGTAGAGAAAAGCTGCACACATTGACTTCATGTCAGCAGAAAAACACTTCTGTGCTATGTAAAATCAGAAGAAAATAGTCATAAAAATAAAGAAAAAGAAATTAGCCAAGGTGAGAAATTATATGACATAACCTAACAATTTTTGTTATTTTAAAATATTTTTGTATGAACGAAAAGATATGTGGTAAATTGAAGTTTAGCTGTTATTCCTTCCTTTTTGCCTTCCTTTCTTTCTTCCTTGTGAACTTCCTTCATTCCTTCCCTCCTTTCTTCCACATAACTCCCTCCCTTCCTGCCTTTTGTACTTCCTTCCTCTCTTTCTTCCTTGCTTCCTCCTGCACTTCCTTCATTCCCCCTCTTTCCTTCCCCATTTCCTTCCTTCGTCCCTTTTTCCACATTACATCCCTTCCTTTCTCCCTTCCTTCTGTACTTCCTTCATCCCCCCTTCATTCTTCATTTCTTTCCTTCCACACTTCCTTATTCATCCATTCCTTCCTTCTGCACTTCCTTTATACCTCCCTTTCCTTAATTCCACACTATCTCCCTTCATTCCTTCCTCCCTTTTTCTGCATCACATCCCTTCCTTTCTCCCTTCCTTTTTCCTCCCATTCTTCCTTCTGCACTTCTTCATTCCTTCTCCCTCCCTCGTTCATTTCCTTCCTTCCACACTTCCTTATTCCTTCGTTCCTTCCTTCTGCACTTCCTTAATTCCTCCCCCTCCTTTCTTCCACACTAACTCCCTCCCTTCCTTTCGTTCTTCCTTCCTTCTGCACTTCCATCACTCCCCCCTCTTTCCGCATCACATCCCTTCCTTTTGCATGTCCTTCTTCCCTTTCTGTGTTCTGTCTGTATTTCCTTCCTTCGTTCCACACTTTCTTATTCCTCCATTCCTTCCTTCTGAACTTCCTTTATTTCTTCCCTCTTTTCTTCAGCACTACCTCCCTTCCTTTTTCCCTTCCTTATTTCCTCCCTTTCTTGCTTCTGCACTTTTGTCATTTCTTCCCTCCTTCCTTAAGCATGTACTTATTCCCCATTTCTTCCTTCTGTATTTCCTTCCTTCATCCCTTCATTCCTTATGCACTTCCTTCCTCCTTCCCTGCCTTCCTTCAGAGTCCATATAGACCATGGTACTGAATGATTACCATATTTATTTACCATGGTATTATAATGGTACTCAATATACTTAAAAGAATACCATGGTGTTACTACAGCACCATGTCCAAAGGTAATACCATGGTTCTTTTTTGTGAGTACAACTTGTTGTGCATTGGTCATGTTTTTAGCTTTAACATATAATTGTTATTGACAGTCTGAACAATTGCCACCTTGTTGCATTGTTGACTTTGTTGAGACTTGCCCAGCCTTGTTTTTGACCTTGTTTTGGTGATGTTGTGATGACAGTAAGATGACATCACTAACAGAGGACGTGAGGCGCAGTGCGATGCTTTGTGTTCTCACGGTACCAACAACCATGACCAGCCATGACCTCATGAAGTTTGTGTCGCACTTTAATGATGTCATAGAGCACATGAAAATTATCAGAGACTCCACGCCTAACCAGTACATGGTTCTGATTCAGTTCAGGAATCAGGTGAGCTAGTCTTATTGATTTTTTTAGAGACCATGTATTTCTTAATCAATATTTTTGTCTTGTTTCCAGTAAAAATATCTTAACATCCTTAAAACAAGAGAAATTTAATTTGAAAGCAAACTTGCATAAGATATTAATACATATTAATGTTATTTTTCTTACCCCTTTGGCAAAATGTTTTATTTTTCCTTATCTAAACATAAATCTAACAAAATTTAATGAAGATTATGCCTGAAACAAAAAAACAATGATGGTTTGCCTCAATTTTTGTTTGCATAATAGTTTTACCGCAAGATTTGCAATGTAAACTCATGCAAATTTGCTTGCTTGTAATTTGTTTAATGTTTCATGAATGGATTGTCAGGACTGGTAACAAAGTTGCATGTTTGTCTTCTTCTTTCGTTTAGGCCGATGCTGACAGCTTTTACACAACCTGTAATGGCCGTCAGTTTAACTCAATTGAAGATGCCGTCTGCCAGTTAGTTTATGTGGAGAGGGCAGAAGTCATAAAATCTGAAGAGGTAAGGCTGTATTAGTGGTGTTTATTAGCTAAGACAAACATCACTGTTACTAATACTAATGCTGATATTTTAGTATTACAAGATAAAAACTAAACCCTTAGTATTAAATGTTAGCATCTAACTCGTCCCATACCATTTAAGCTACATACAAGAATGATTAACAAAGCGATTAGACAACGATTTTAACCTTGCAATGAAACGGGTGGAAAAAAAATCCCATAGACTTACATTGGAGGAATTATCTAAGCCATATGTAGAGACCTGGAGGTCATTTTTACTGTAAAAAAATAAAATGGCAAAACATTTCTTAAATGACCAGGTTTCTACCACCCCTGGAGTCGTGAGTTCGAATCCAGGGTGTGCTGAGTGACTCCAGCCAGGTCTCCTAAGCAACCAAATTGGCCTGGTTGCTAGGGAGGGTAGAGTCACATGGGGTAACCTCCTTGTGGTCGCTATAATGTGGTTTTCACTCTCGGTGGGGCACGTGGTGAGTTGTGTGTGGATGCCGCGGAGAATAGCGTGAAGCCTCCACACGCGCTACGTCTCCGTGGTAACGTGCTCAACAAGCCACGTGATGAGATGCGCGGATTGACGGTCTCAGACACAGAGGCAACTGGGATTCGTCCTCCGCCACCTGGATTGAGGCGAGTCACTACGCCACCACGAGGACTTGGAGTGCACTGAGAATTGGGCATTCCAAATTGGGGAGAAAATGGGAGAAAAAAATAAATAACCAGGTTTAACCTTGTATTTGTTGTTGACAAGTTGTTTCCATTTAAACACACACCATCTTTACAGGCTGATTTAACAATGTGTAACAATAGGTGCAGTATTCTGGAATGTTTGAGCTAGTTTTGAATGATCTAAAACCGTGTTCATAATAAACCAGGGGGCCAGTTTACCAGTTATGGACCTTATTGAGCTGCCCAAGTGCACTGTGTGTTTGGAGCGCATGGATGAGTCGGTGAACGGAGTGTTGACCACACTGTGTAACCACAGCTTTCATAGCCAATGCCTCCAGAGATGGGAAGACACAACGTAAGTGCTACAATTATAAAGTAGAGCTTTTTTATGTAGCTAAAATTAGGACTAGTTTATATTCCTCTTTCAAGATGACATGAAATCAAAATTGACCACATTCACTTTCTTAATAAATGTCTAATTTTAAAGAAAATTATACCTTTTTTTTAATGATATAGATTATGAGAAATGTTGAAACTCTCAGCCAAAGAAGTTGCTGAGAAATCACAGAAAAAAACTTGAGCCAAAAATGTATATATATATTTTTTTTCTGATTTGACATTATATATCTCTGAGTGTAAATAAGGTATCTCCAAAAAAATAAAACATAATAATTGTACATAAGAACTAATTACACAACAGTGACTAAAGGTATGCTCTCTCTCCAAAGCATGCAGGCATGAGTAAAGATCTCATTCAGTTCCATTCTGTGTCATTTGAGTCATCATTGAGTCTGTACTTGGTGCCATCTCCTGGTGGCCATATGTAATTAGTGTGAACGATCCTCTCTGCCCATATTTGGATGACTTCCAACTCTGGTTGCAGCAAACTAAATCCTAATACAATTGGTTTAGCATTCCATGATGCTGGACAACGTACTACATCAGTTACAATGAAGTCATCTCTGATCCAGGAAAGCTAACGTGTTTTCTGGCCTGATAGCACATTATTTGCTGTGTGCACATTGTGCTCTGTGTGGATTATTTAATGATCTATGCGTCCGATTAAATTGTGTGTGGGCTCGTTTGAAAGATAATCCCAATAATGGTATGTGATATTTTATTTTCTGTTTATTTTATGTGAAGTTATTAGTGAAAACGCGGCATACAAGCAACACTTTTTACATGTAACATGTATGTCAAAGACATACTTAGCTATTACTCGCTATATTTTTGTCTGTGAGTAAAACAAATAGGCTGGTTGTATTCTACTCTGTGAGAGCTTTCCAATGACATATGACGATGGCTATTTGATAAGTTTGATGTTTTTACAGATTACTTTAAAGTACACTTTATGGTAACTTAATCAGATGCATTTTTCTGTGTATTAGTTCATCTACACCCATATCCTTTTTTCACATTCTTCTCCATGACGCATCTGTGCTTGACACTGTGTTTACACTCTCATGTGTCTTTTATAACCTTTCATTCTTCATTGATGTTTAATAAACGGCTGCTGGGCTGTTCTTTATTTTCTTGTTTCATGTTTTACTCTTGTGATGTTATCGTAGGTGACCTTTGACCCATTAGAACGTCACAGTGTCACGTTTCATACGCACAATGGAAAAACAAACTGCCGGTGTTTGAATGTTTAGGGATTTAATGACATTAAAGGCATTTGCAATGCATGTAACTTGCGTAATGTGACATTTCTGAGTGAAACTCAATTTTCAGTGGAGACAGTTTAAGGCGGGACTTGATTTTATCTATAAGGATTTGATTGGTCTGTGAAAAGTTGGCTAGCTATTATTAGTAGTGTTTGCACAGTCATTTGCTCCTAATTAAGGTTGGTGATTTGAATAAACTCTTAATCTTAAGTATTAAACTTGGGTATTTAGCCATCCTGCACCGTTTGGGCTACAGACGTGAATAATACCCCAAAATTGTGCGGCTTGTTGAGGAAAGGTTTGCTGTTTCTTGTCATTCATTTAATTGTTTACAAAAACACCAGAGACATTTATGAAGAAAGGAAAACGTGCCAATTTTGATTTCATGTTGTCTTGATAAAAAGCTAAAATAATGCTTTTTTTCCTCCAGGTGTCCAGTCTGTAGATACTGTCAGACCCCTGAACCCGTGGAGGAAAACAAGTGTTTTGAGTGTGGCGTACAAGAGGTAACAAACCTTTCACATCTAGACAGATCTTATCCTGAGCAAAGGTATCATTACTGGAAATATGAGTTAATAGCACTCAATATTTCAGTGTTTGTTTACTTCACGCATAGAATCTGTGGATCTGTCTCATCTGCGGTCACATTGGTTGCGGGCGCTACGTAAGCCGCCACGCGTATAAGCACTTTGAAGAAACACAGCACACCTACGCCATGCAGCTGACCAATCACAGGGTCTGGGACTACGCTGGAGGTATGCAAGATTTTAAAAAAGTTGACAGAGGCATAAAGCGCAGAAATAAAATCACAATCGTACTAGGATTTTTTCTGACTGTTTTTATGGATTTTATGTTTTTTAAAACAGATAACTATGTTCATCGGCTTGTTGCCAGTAAAACTGACGGTAAGATGGTGCAGTACGAGTGCGAGGGTGACACGTGTCAAGATGAAAAGATTGATGCTCTACAGCTCGAGGTGCATATTTGTCTGGAAAGTTGTGGTAAAACACAAGTCATTTGAAGTCACTGTCTGTTATTTCTTTCTTTTGAATGCGTCTTCCTCTTCACAGTACTCATATTTATTGACCAGTCAGCTGGACTCTCAGCGCATTTACTGGGAGAACAAAATTGTTCATTTAGAGAAAGACACAGCAGAAGAGGTGAGAACATTTAAAGGGATAGTTCACCAAAAAATTAATAATCTCCCATTATTTATGCACCCTCATGCCATCCCAGATGTGTATGACTTTCTTTCTTCTGTTGAACACAAATGAAGATTTTTAGCAAGTCAACAGGGTCCAAAACTTTGAAGCTCAAAAAGCACAAAAAGGCAGCATAAAAGTAATCCAGTGGTATAATCCATGTCTTCAGAAGTGAAATGATAGGTGTGGGTGAGAAACAGATCAATATTTGTCCTTTTTTATGATAAATTCTCCTCTCTGCCCAGTAGGTGGCGATATGCATGAACAATGCGAATCGGCAAAAACAAAAGAAGAACTCTTAGGAGAGAAGAGCACTTAGCAGGGCTGTTTGAAAGTGGAGATTTATAGTAACAAAGGACTTAAATATTGATCTGTTTCCCACCCACACCTATCATATCGCTTCTGAAGACATGGATTAAACCACTGGAGTCTTATGGCTTACTTTTATGCTACATTTATGTGCTTTTTTGTGCTTCAAAGTTTTGGACCCGGATGACTTGCATTGTATGGACCAACAGAGCTTAAATATTCTTCTAAAAATCTAAAGAAAGTCATACACGTCTGGGATGGCATGAGGGCGAGTAAATAATGGGAATATTAATATTTCATAAGGAATAGATCAAAGTATTGTGAGGGAACGCAAAAATGTCCCTCCCGGTCCTCTATTGGGCACCGAATGAATTAAATCCTTAATAATCCACTGGGTGACAAATTCTTACCTGCTCCTTATTTATTTGTGTTTTAGATCAACAATATGAAGGCCAAATTCAAGGAGACGATTGAAAAGTGTGACAGTTTGGAACGGAAACTAAATGAACTCGTCAAAGAAAAACAATCCATCGAAAAGAAGTACAGCTGACTTTGAATTTCACTTTGTATATAAAAGTAGATTTGCATTCCTAAAGGTATTATCAGTGCTTACAGTGCAGTTAAAGAACAGTTTGAAAGTTTTAGATAAAATGAAAGAGAGATTGATAGTAAAATGATAGTAAAAATATAGGTGGATATGTTGATGTAAGAGAGAGAAAAAACCCCAATAACATTTGTATTTGATCAGTTAAATCGATGCGTGTTATTTCAAAGGAAAGATAAATCCTTTGGGATCTTTCATGAAAACGTTGCTCCGCCTCTGAAACGACTTTTCCTATTTGGCTGACATCATCAAGCCCTCTTGTGTATTTTTAGCCCCTCCAACCGTTTTCATGATACAATCAATTACCAGTGAACAGAGCTAGAATAGTCTGAGTGTTAATCTGTTGAAGCTGATCTAAAGGGATAATTATATAACGAACATATTGCATTTGTACATTACTCACACTGTTGTGTGTTGACATCTGTTGACATTTTCTTCTTCATGTGCTGCTTATTTCCTGCCGTTCAATTGTTTACCAGATGCTCACAGCTGAATAACAAAGTGGTGAAGCTCAGTCAAGAGTTGAGGGAGGAGCAAGAAATGAACCGATGCCTGCGAGCCAATCAGACGGAGCTGCAGACTCAGCTGCAGGAGGAGGAGAGGCGGGCCCACGAGGCCACAGCCAATAAAGAAGGACAGATCGCCGAGTTGAAGGAGCAGCTACGAGATGTCATGTTCTACCTGGAGACGCAGCAGCAAATCGATCGGATGCCCGCAGATACCCGGCAAGAAATACAGGAGGGCCAAATCAACATCGCCTCGGCCCCCGCCGCGCCACAGCCCGGGCCCTCTGCACATGGCACCGGGAAACTGAGCGGCAGGAAAGGACGATCTAAGAGAGGAAAATAGTGAATTCGAAGAGGATGGTGGAATTTATTAACTGCACATTTTGGCTGCTTGTCTTCACAAAGTCTCAGAAAATGTTCTGTTTTTGTACTACAGGAAATGCCGCCTAGGCTGCTTTTGAAATGAGGGTGAATAATCACCGTCCCTCATATTCTGTCTACATTAAGGCTCTAAAATATTGTAATTTGTTCTGTAATATCTCAAGTGAGAGCACCAATACTGCTTAGAAATGTAGCTTTACATGTTTCGTATGAAAACAAAGTGCTGTTATTGTCGCAGAATTTTATTTTCGTATTATTTCGTATTTAGTGTCCTCATGAGTGGAATATCTAAGGCTGAGTTCCTTGGAATAAATTATAAAGCTGTTGACAATTCTGGATGTTTATGAATGGTTTGATTTACTTAATGTTTGGTGACATTTTCTCTTATTTTTAGGAATATTTGACAGAGTCTTGCATCTGTAATGGGTAAATCTTATAATCATATATATATATATATATATATATATATATATATATATATATATATATATATATATATATAAAAGATGTTCAGCTTGCATTTCAACCCCAAAAATGGTCAATTATTTTGCATAAAGAAAAGTAAACTTAAGTTTATTTTAATTGTACCCAAATTATTATTAACGTAATACATCCAGACACTTTACGTTTGAGTTTTTTAATAATTCGTATTATTCTTAATGGTGATTCTCATTACTTTAAAATAATATTCCGGGTTCAATACAAGTTAAGCTCAAACGTTACAGTGAGGCTCTTACAATGGAAGTGAATGGGGCCAATATTTGGAGGGTTTAAATGGAAAAATGTGAAGCTTAAAAATTTATAAAAGCACTTTCATTACTTTTTCAGTCAAAACTTGTGTATTATTTGAGTCGTATTTATGGTAGTTTTGGGGTTTATAGCCTTACATCGTCATTGTAATGGCGTTAACTGGATATACACTGCAAAAAATGATTTTCAAGACAAGTATTTTTGTCTTGTTTTCCAGTAAAATTATCTAAACATTCTTAAAACATGATTTATTTACTTGACGAGCAAACTGGCTTAAGGTTTAAAGTTTTGTTTTGAGAGAAATTTAATCAAATTATTGAGATTTATGCTTAAACATGAAAAAACTGCCAGTGGAGTAAGAAAAATAAACTTAATTTAAAGAGAAAACCATTTTATTTTGCTTACCCCATTGACCGATTTTTATTTTTATTTATTTTTTTTTTCTTGTTTTGAGTCTAAAGTTCACGCAGTTTTGTCAGATTTATTTTAAAACAAGACTTGTCTTAAGCCAGTTTGCTCGTCAAGTAAATAAATCACGTTTTAAGAATGTTTAGATAATTTTACAGGAAAACAAGACAAAAACACTTGTCTTGAAAATTATTTTTTGCAGTGTAATTTTACACAGAAAAGGTTAGTAAGCGATTTTATCACATATATTGTTTACATCTTGTGGCTGTACTTTTGAAACAGTGACTATTTTTACGTTTACGGATTGGCCCCATTCACTTCCATTGTAAGTGCCTCACTGGAACACAGATTTTTTTGGGACAAAATACTGTCGATTGAGCTTAACTTGTATTGAATCCGGAATATTCCTTTAGTACATTAACTCTTGCAGTAAAAAAATAAATAAATAAAATACTGTAATAAAATGATTTTTATTTAAATGAGTAAAAAAGCAATACAACAAGTACTAAATGATGTGTAAAGACTTTACAATGTGCATAATACCGTTTTAGTTTTTTAGCATCATGGTAAATTAAAAAATAATTTAAAATCTAGACCCAAAATAGGCTTTAGTTTATTGTTTTTAAAGGTGCACTCAGTAACTTTTGTCTTTGTGTTATCTTGGACTTACACTGACACCTAGTGGCGTGGATGCAGCATTGTTTAAAATCAATAGTTTTCAGTGTCAGATGCTATTTTAGAAATGTAGTATTCACAGTCAGCCATGATTACTTTAATCAATGAGTGAAAGTGTCCAATAACAGGACGGTTACTGAGATTAAGCTAGCAGCATTCGACTGGTCATGTGACTCAAACATGGCCGACCCCATGTGCGGACCCTCTCCCTGTAGAATAAAACAGCTTTTATAAGGTTAGTCTTCATTTTAATGTGCGTGCTCATGATTTTATACAAATATTACAAAATTACAATTCATGTCTTTAGAAGTTCAACTTTTTAAATGAGGGAAAAATTACTGGGTGCATCTTTAAGTACAATATATTTTTGTTCTTTTGATTCGGGGGTGAAATATAACCTGGGTATGTTCTTGACAGGTTTGGTGAAGTTCACCCTAATTGTGAACAGTATTATTACACGTCACATGTATTGTAATACAGAAGCGTTTTGTAGAGGAAGGGCTCGTCCTCTTTCTGTGAACTGTCACTGATAAAGAAACGCAATGTTATTTGGTTATAGATTACATTACACTACACACAATCACGTGGCCTTGTGGTCATTTTTACACTAATGCACCCAGTTACTTTTAGAGCACACTATGGACTCACTCTGTGTTATCAATTTTTAGTTTCCACACCCCTCAGTTACAAACACGTGGGATAGTCGTATTACTAAGGTTTGACAGGAACATATCAATACATCTGCACACAAATGTGAGAACACAATTGCCAACAGAATTTACTGGAAAGCCCGCAGCTATACAAAATCCCTAAAGCTATTTTGCTTAACCACAATGTGTTTGTTGTGACAAGGAAGTACAATTTTTGTGTAGTGAATTATTCAAATTTAACATCTGAGGCCCACATGAAATTGTCACCCACAGAACTCAATTTTCACATTTCCGCAGACTTCTAAACGTGCATGCGTATTCACACATTAATCGTTTCCATAAATGTAATAATCAGTGTTGGGTTACTCTAAAAAAGTCATTACTAACTACTAATTACATCTTCTACAATGTAATCAGATTACTGTACTAATTACTCTGTCTGAAAAGTAACTGCTTATTACTAATTACTTTCTGAAACCCTGATCAACCTCGACCAGATGAAAAATACAAGGATAGAGATGAAACTGTTCTTTTAATTCTTTCACATGAATCATATAAAATCAAATACATTATTCATGAACTGGACAAAGAATTTAAAGGGGCAGCGTTAAATTAGAAAACAAATTTTAACATTTGACATTAAATTTCGATTTTAAATTCACTATAGTTTTATATAGAATTGTTTTGTAGTCTATACAGTATTTAACACAATTACATCAGAAGTAACTGTAATTACTGCAAAATTAAGAGTAATCCCTTACTTTATTCAATGAAAAAGTAACTACAGTAATTAATTACTTAGTAATGCATTACACCCAACACTGGTAATAATAGGCCACTCGCATCTCAGTTTAACGCATTTTTTGTAAGTTTGAGTCTACAGATTTACCTCCAAAATCGCTGTGAACATTTTTTGTAGATCACAATCACCAGATCCTGTCACAAAAATAACAGAATGAAGCAATTTATTTTCTTTTAAATTCAGTGATATTAAAGGAATGTATTATATAATTGTACGTGTAATATAATAATCCGAAGGGCCTGTGTTGAGGCACGGCAGTTTAACGTAAAGTTGTCGTAGTTATTTGAATAACTGTATCTGGTTTACTCTCAACCAGTTTTTACGATCCAATTTGTTCTGACATAAAGTTAAATTTCGCCTAAGTACAACATTCAGATGTGATGTTAAACAAGTTACTTTTCATTTGGAAGTGTCAAAATCCTTTAATGAAATGAAACCCCGCCAATCAGTCAATATTTTAAGATAAAATCGTTTTTAAATTTAACATGAAACAGCGTTCCATGATGATCTCAAAATGTAGCCTATGTAATGTATATTTACATACGTAATGGCTTCACTTCCAAGTGAAAAAAACAGTGTATTCACTTGCATCGGCTTTACGCCGGTAATGTGATTTTTAACGAATTGAATTTGTAAAAATTGACAAATAGAAAAACAAACAAGTGGCTCCATATTGGCGATACTTTACGGAGTCGCAATGACCTTTTTTTGTTTGTTTGTTTTACAGCGATTCACCCTTCAAAGATTAAGGAGTGGGTAGATGACATGAAGCAAATTCACAAGGCTAGTTACGTTGATATCATAAACCTCTTCACGTTAAGACAATCAAATGGTTGTTGTTCTGTCTGCAACGCTCATTTCTGTATTTTTTTTTTTTTACATGGCTTCTTATGGAGACCAGAACAAGAAAACAATCCAATGGCAAATCAGAATCCTCATGGCACTGCCCAGTGGTTGGTCAGGTCATTCGAGGGGAGTGGTTCAATAATAATCGGGCTTGGTGATGTCATTCCATTTGATTTTGGAATGACATGCACCAATGAATTATTCACAAAAAGATCAGGAATATTTATAAAAAAAAAAAAAAAAATCATGTTAATTTAAAAACAAAAAAGCAATATGACTATAATGCTAATTAAAACCATATAAACCAACCCGACTCATTTCTAATGCCAAACTATGTGCACACAAAATTAAAATAAATAAAACAAGAAAGCAAATGTGGACACGACATGTGGAACATTTACATTTTATTTAAAAAAAAAAAAAACAAAACAAAAAAAAAACTCCTTTTCACATTCCAGTGTCTTTGTTTTTAATCAATTTCCCAAACAAAAGAAATAAACAGCTGACCCATTTCCAACCCCCTCTTGACATCTCCAAATGATCTCCTCAGTTCAGAAATGTTGTCATCCTCGTTGTTTGTGACCGTGAGAATGTAGTATGAGCCCTTCAGTTCTGAAATATTGGACATTCCAGAGGCCGGATCAACAGAAGGATCGTTCATTGCACAAGCGGTCCTCTATCCTCTTCTTTAATTAAAATAATAAAAAAGCTTGACAAAAGAGAAAAGCATCTATCCCCCCCGCCCCCAGGTATAAAGCAGTGAAAGCTCATAGATTGCAGAACACCGTTTAACACGCGATATCACTATAAACATGATTCGTGTTCGAAAACATTGTAAACAGTTGCACTTTCCGTTAGACATCAACAATTCAGTCTTATAAAAACCTATCTCTACCATGCTTATGTGGCGCTAATGCAAGGCTAATTTTGATGTTTTTGGTATCAATAATAATACAACCTCACAATTTAAGGGACAATCAGTGCAAGTTTTATGAGTTCAAACGTAAACGATTCAACCAACCATTGACAAAACCATTCATTTGTATATTTAAGCATTAAATTAATTTCAAATTTGATCTTTGAACCTTAACGCAAATCAATTTAAACTCTCGCCATGTTCCATAGACATCAGCATCTTTAATGTAGCAGTCAATGCTGTTACGTTGATGTATTTGGTGACAAATCCAATGCTTTGTCAGAACAAACCGTAGGGAAAGCTACATTTCGAATGTTTGTGACTCAAGTAATGTCATTTGTAACATACAAACAATATCGTAATATAAGCACCCAACATTAGCTGATTTGGGAACAAATATACTGATGAAAGCGTCTGAAAAAATCGTTTATAGGATTGTTACATCACCCCGCCCTGATCACCATCATGCGTTTTCCCAAAAATGTACGCAACACATCTGATCTCCTTCCAACTATGTAGCTCTTGGCTGTTGTGCGAAAATGTCGAGCTAATGCATCGCGAATAGCTACGTAAACACATTGCGGAAAGTGTCAGCATGGAAGTTGGATCGAAGTCTCGATGTTGGTTACTTGAGATACGCAGTGGCACCGATAGGGGTCTCACTTTGGAGTGTTGGGTGCTTTCGGCGTGGTCTATGGCTGGGAAGTTATATTGAGACAATAACGCAAGACATCGACAAGGAAAAAGCAGTTCAATTTAATTAATCAAGGAGTTCTTGTTGATCTTTATCTTCACACTATGTACAATAATTTATAGCAGTACTTCTAAAACTGCTTGTTCGTTCGCCTATGTAGTTTTGCTAGGGATATGAAGTTTATTTTTCCACTTAAAAGTGCTGCTTGGAGCACCGTACACATTTGTGCTGAAGCCGTTGTTGAACTTTACAGTGTGCCTGCATCTGTATGCGAGTAATGAGACATAAATAAAAGGTAAAGAAGGTAAGACAAGGGAGACTCCGGTAGGCTCGACTTGTTGAGTTCACAGACTTTGCATTCATACAGAGACAGAAAGACATAAGGACGTGTTAGGGACAGAGGACGCCACCGCATGGAGCCGTGCAGGTCAGGGACTGGATTGGTTGGTGGATTGATGGAGCTCTCAGATTTTGAGGGATTTCAACGTGTCCACTCGCTTCTTCAACAGTTCCCCAATCTCCTGCAGTGAACGCAGGTAGCTGCTCTGCACCTTATCGATTGCGCTCTTCGTGAAGGTCGCCTCCGCCTGAATAAAAATACATAACATACAAATATTAAGTAAAAACATTTTTTTGATGATCCAAATTTTAATACATGTTCGGTATTGAACAAATATACAGAACAAAGCATTTTGAACAATCGTTAACAGGATCGTCACACCAGTCCACGTAAAATAAATAAATAAATAAATAAATAAATAAATAATAAAACAATTATATACCGTTTACATTTTAATAAAATATTTCTTTTTTTTCTTCTCCCAAATTCGGAATGCCCAATTCCCAATGCGCTCTAAGTCCTCGTGGTGGCGTAGTGACTCGCCTCAATCCGGGTGGTGGAGGACGAATCCCAGTTGCCTCCGCGTCTGAGACCGTCAATCTGCGCATCTTATCACGTGGCTTGTTGCGCGCGTTACCGCGGAGACATAGCGCGTGTGGAGGCTTCATGCTATTCTCCGCGGCATCCACGCACAACTCACCACACGCCCCACCGAGAGCGATTATAGCGACCACGAGGAGGTTACCCCATGTGACTCTACCCTCCCTAGCAACCGGGCCAATATGGTTGCTTAGGAGACCTGGCTGGAGTCACTCAGCACAACCTGGATTCGAACTCGCGACTCCAGGGGTGGTAGTCAGCGTCTTTACTCGCTGAGCTACCCATGCCCCCAACAAAATATTTCTTAATATTATATATATATAAAAATTTGCAACGCATACAACCTCCTTTAGAGAAAGCTTAGCTCTTTGCTGGTTGTGCGAGAATGTCATGCTAATGCATTGCAAACAGCTACGTAAATACGTTGCATAGTGTGGAAGTTAAATCCAATTGTCTAAGTCAGCTACTTATGATAGGAAGTGGCACCAATAGGGGGTGCATTTTGGTGTGTTGGGGACAGAGGCCAAAAGAAACAGAACAAATTTGAACAAATATACTGAACACAATGTCTTGAACAATCGTTTACAGGATCGTTACGCTACCCCGCCATGATCACCATCATGCGTTTTACCAAACATTTATGCAACATAAACAATTTCCTTTGGAGAAAGCTTTGCTCTTGGCTAGTCGTGCAAATGTCACACTAGAGCATCGTGAACAGTTAGGTAAATACGTTGCAGATTATGTCAGTGTGGAAATTGGATCAAAGTGCCCAAAAAGAGGTCAAAAACATGAGATTAAAAAAACACTGTTCCAAAACGTAGTAAGCTACCTGGTACTCTAATTAGCATACGTATACATAAAACACAAATATTGGGTAAACAGGTACATTTTTAATAAGATTAAACTATTTTTTATAGACACTTTTCAGTATTTAATTAATTCTAAGCGACATTTCTCTCACCTCGTCCACCATCTTGGGTATATTTTTTCATTGAGCTCGAAAAAATTATGGTATTGCCTCAGAAATTGATAAACGCAATGCTGTCTTACACTCGGCCAAAAGGAGGTGTCTTGTTGCGATGATAACTAGCTGCCTACTTTTTGGAACAGCCTTGATAAACCTAGGGGTCGAAATGTACTCCACACAAGTACATGAACGCAGACTCTTCTAGCTATGCAAGCTCGATTTTGTGCATGGTTGCATTCCAAAATGTGTCAGACGGACATTCATAACCTAAAGCACACGGAACAGTTACATTTTCAAATCAACTGAAAGTGGGTGGTCTTTGGTCCAATATATTAATATTAGGGCTGTCAATCCATTAAAATTTTGAATCAAATTATTTACATGATATGCAGATTAAGTTAACTAATCACAATCAATTGCATATATACAGTTGTGGCCAAAAATATTGGCACCCTTGGTAAATATGAGCAAATAAGGCTGTGAAAAAATGTCTTTGTTTATCTTTTTGATTTTTCATTCAAAATATTAACAAAAATCTAACCTTTAAATGAAAAAAAAAAAAAACAATTGAAAGAGGGGAAATATCTCATTATTAAATAAATATTTTTCTCCAAAACACATTGGCCACAATTATTGGCACCCCTAGAAATTCTTATGAGTATATCTGAAGTATATTCCCATTCATATTTTACATTTTTAGTGCACCTGGGTGACTAGGAAGATGAAATTGTTCAGCCATGACTTTGTGTTTCACAGGGGTATAATTATGAGGTACCACACAAGCCAAATTCCCTTAATCATCAATCACAGTGGATTAGACCAGAGAATAAAGTTATGATGTGCGGCAAAAGTGTGTTGAGCCTCACAAAATGAGAAGTGGCAAAAAGAAAATAGCTAAAGCATTGAAAATGTCCATTTCCACCATCAGGGCAATAATTAACAAGTTACAATCAAATGGAGATGTTAAGAATCTGCCTGGAAAAGGACGTGTGTCTATATTGTCTTCACACACAGTGAGGAGGATAGTTCAAGTGGCAAAAGAATCTCCAAGGATCACAGCTGGAGAATTGCAGAAATTAGTTGGGCCTTGGGGACAGAAAGTCTCCAAAACAACAATCAGACGTCACCTACATCACCACAAGTTGTTTGTGAGGGTTTGAAGACAAAAGCCTCTGTTCTCATCCAACAACAAACTCAAGCATCTTCAGTTTGCCAGACACTACTGGAACTTCAAATGGGACCGGGTTCTGTGGTCAGATGAAACATAAAAAGAGATTTTGGCAGCAAACACCAGAGATGGGTTTGGCGTACACAGAGATGCAGAAGTACCCAATGCCCATGGTTAAATGTGGTGCTGGATCTTTAATGTTGTGGGGCTGTTTTTCTGCCAGAGGTCCTGGACATCTTGTTCGGATATATCGCATCATGGACTCTATCAAATACCAACAGATAAAAAAATCAAAATCTGACCTGGCTCTGCCAGAAAGCCTAAAATGGGCCATGGTTGTATCTTCCAGCAGGACAATGATCCAAAACAAACATCAAAATCAACACAAAAAATGGTTCACTGTCCACAAAATCAAGGTTCTGCCATGGCCATCCCATTCCCCTGACCTGAACCCCATAGAAAACCTGTGGGGTGAACTGAAGAGGAGAGTCCACCAACATGGACCTCTAAATTTGAAGGATCTGGAGAGATTCTGTATGGAGGAATGTTCTCAGATCCCTTGTCATGTGTTCTCCAACCTCATTAGGCATTATAAGAGAAGACTCAGAGCTGTTATCTTGGCAAAGTGAGGTCGCACAAAGTATTGCATAAAAGGGTGCCAATAATTGTGCCACACATATACTTGACAAAAATATATATATTCTTTATAAAACTTGTGTTGTGTTTGCAATTGTTTGATATCTATTAGATGATAGCCTTTTGTGAATATTTTGAATGAAATATCAAAAGGATAAACAATGCAGATTTTTTCTCACAGCCATCTTTGCTCATATTTACCAAGGGTGCCAATATTTTTGGCCATAACTGTAAATGCCCCTTCAAATAACAATAATTCAATATATAATTATTAAATAATTATAAATATAATATATATTCCAAAAATAATCATTCAGATAATTAAAATAGTACTTCAAGCTTGAATTGCTCCGATGGTAGAAATATGTATTTTTACGGTCCAAGAACATGATTAATTGCGCGATTTTTTTGAACTAGTTATTATTTTATATAATTTATCGCACTGAATTAACGTGTTCATTGACAGCCCTAATTAATAAATAATAATAAATTACAAAGAGGACAAGACTGATGGTCGAAAGTCTGGATTTGTGAGACTAAACAGGACTGTCCAAGTCCTGATGTCACTCACCTCAGTCTGGGTTTGTCCGTCCAGAGTAAGGGACCCCAGCTTAAGTGCAATCAGGCTGGTTTCCTGTCTCTTTATGAGTTCTATGGACTGGCTTAGGAGACTCTGCAAGCTGCCATTGAACTCCTGGAAGCCTGTCAGCACTATCGGCTGTATGAGGGAGAAATAAAACCACCACATAAACAATACTGACCCACATTCCTTTAAACCGTTCCCTTAATAAATATTGGCTTGGGAAAGAGTTTCAATAAAACCGCCAGCAATCAATGCATTACCGTAACGATGCTGCAGTCTTTTTTCTTTTTCTTCTTCTTTTGTAAGCTGGACTTTAGGGGTCGGAGAACACTACCACAGTAATTACACACCCACAGGATGATACTAATGGTCTGCAACAAACATTTGAAAAAGTAAATAATTTTTTAGTTTCAGAAAAGAGCTGTTTCTCTTTATTTTAGTGATGTGAGATACTCACTTCAACAAAGTAGACTAGGTTTTCTATTAGGGAGGGCTGTGTCTTGCTTTGACCATCTTTAACTTCAAACAGGTCACCTTTACATTTTTCCAACATGCCTGGAGAAGCACACAAAACGTGTAGTTAAAGACAACATCAAACATCACTCACACAACACATTTAACTTCTCTAATGTGAATTTAAAAAATGTAAAAAATTCTTTAGAATAACGTGCACTGGTAAATCCTGCATAATATAACCAGAGACATTTATTATGAAAGTAAATAGGAATCATTTTCAAACAAATAATGTGACCTTTTTCATCAAGGGGCAATTATTTAAAATAGGCTGGTTGTATTCTACACTTTCCAACAACATATGACACATGGCTATTTGATGAGTTTGATGTTTTTACAGATTGCAATATGTACAGTGCAATTGTTTTTTGATTTTTTTATATAAATTATCAAAACGTAACACTTCTGATTTGTCTGCAAATTTCAAAGCACTTGTTCAGATTTGGTCATAATGTCTACATGCATTAGAAAGTAGAGCTTCTAAGTTTTCAAACAAGACCTATTTTGTGTTGGTCAAGACTGTAGTTATTAATATTTTGACAATATTTCTTTCTTGCGGGCCCATCCAAGCTTAAAGGGTTAAAAATATCATATAAAATTTCATTCACTAATATGCATACCAAGGCTTAGAATGGAATATTAAGAAATATATTAGATGCTACAAAAAAGAAAAGAAACAAAAAGGAAAACAAGTGATTCATTACAGGTGCTTTTTTTTTTTTTGCCCCGATTTTGATTTCTGGTGCATTTCTGTCACTTTCGTTGCATTTTTGCCCTAAGTCTTTCGGAGTTTCTGAAACTATTATGGATATATCCATAACAATTTTAGTAATTCAAAATGGATTTAGGATTCATTGTACAGCAGTGTAGAATTAGTCTGTGACGTACCTTGAAGTTGTACTGTTAAAGACTTGAAAAGATTTGAGATTTGTGTCTGAAGCTCCGTTGATTCATCTGAAAACAAACAATTGAGAACAATTAAGAATTATTGTATTGCATTTCATTACAAAAATGAATTGGTCACACTGCAGGACCACTGCAGTGAACTGCAAAAAGGCGTTTTAAAATTGTGAAAAATATAAAAGCAATGGTGACCAGTAAGAAATAAACTTTCCCTTATATATTCACACAATTAAAATGTAATTAAATAATTTTAATCTCTTGATGTTGAATAAAAAATATGGTATTCTTATTTTGCTTATGGGCAGTTGATAAATTAAGCGAATAAATCAAATGTTTTTATGCAATCAAACCGGACTAGCTGAGCAGACGTGCACACTGTATAAGAAGAATTATCAAACTAGCAAACAACATGTTCTGATGTAACGAACCTAGACCGGCGGTCTCGAGCTCCTGGAGGTGGAGAGGAAGTTGTAGAGAGGACAGCTGACACTGACAGCAACCGCTGGACAGAGCCTGAGTCAACCGAGACTGGACAGGACCCAGAAACGGGTACTGATGCTGTGAACAACAACATACAACAGCTCCTAACCAGACCCGAAAACCTTTTCAGAGAAAACGTTGTGCAATGAGCAAAGCCCGAAAAAATCTCAGCTAATCAGAACACATTAGATGTTCTAATGTTAATAAACTGTTGTTGGTTTCATTGTGGGCGGAGCTACTCAGTGCAATGCCTCGTCTCGCTATTCGAGTCATTACGGAAGATTTGTGATTTATCACGTCGGCCTGGTTAGGACACAGTGCAAGGTGATGCTGCCAATTACAAGCAACAAAACACGTCAAAGGGGTCATGACATGAGGAATCAAATTGTCCTTGATCTTTTGAGATATAAGAAGTCATTGTACTATAAAAACACACTGTATGTTTCAGAACTCAAAACTTTCTTCTTACTGCAAAAAGAGCATTTGCTGAAACCCAACAGCCAAACCGAATTGTTCTCTACTTCCTCCACATTGTGACGTCACACTGTGTTAGATATTTGCATCTGACCGCCTCCACAACAACATATCAACGCCTACGTTACCTTTAATCACTTCCGTAGCCCCGCCCTGCAGCTGTGAGTGGTGAGATGGCAAGTAGAGAGAGCAGGTCAAAACAGAGCATTTCTGACAGAGGGTCAGAATGAGGCTGAGAAAATGATCATGTTTTACACATATATGACTAATATTATAAGTGAACCTTCAGGAACATATTCAAATAATAAAAAAGGCATGTCATGACCCCTTTAATTGTATTTGCTAAACTCCTGTCTCTAACAGTTCTGACCTGTCCGTGTTTTTCCGTAAACTGTACGGCCTGGTTTAGTGTGTTCTCTAGTTGGGACAGCAGTGACTGTAGAGACGACGGTTTGGCTGAAATTCCATTCTCAGTCGTCTTTTCTGAGTTACGAGGCGTGGGTGGGTGACTCAATGCCGAGATGCAGCCAATCAGACGCAGAGTGAGCGATCGCAACTTCAGCCATAAGGTCTCGTCCTCGACAGAACGCTGCTGGTGCTCTTCATTCAACTCCCTACAAACACACACAAATGATTCAGAACAGTATTGTCATAAACAAGATATAAAAACAGATGGATTATAAAACTTGAGTTCAGTTGGGGGGGTCTCAGAGTACCATTCTTTAGGGTTCCAGCTGACGAGGACAGTCAGGTCTCGGTTGTCCCTTAAGTTGTCCCACGGGACATCATCCTCTTCCGGACACAGAGACATTGCTTTAACGCTCTCCTCTAAAGTAGATGATCTATGGAGAAAAATACAAAAATAACACCAAACAGTAAGTCTCAAAAAGAACCCTCAAAATAACTGGAACCCCACCCATCTTGTAATTTGTAAATTGATTTTCTATGTCAATGTTCACTAAACGGACGTCTTTGACCTTTGCGCCACATTAAGATGCTGTGTCAAGTTTAAGAGAACTTTACATTTTAACCCTTTAAGCTTGGATGGGCTCGCCGGTAGCCCACGAGAAAAACAAATTCTCAAAACATTAATAACTACAGTCTTGACCAACACAAAATAGGTATCGTTTTAAAGCTTAGAAGCTCTACTTTCCAAAGCATGTAGACATTATGACCAAATCTGAACAAGTGCTTTGAAATTTGCAGACAAATCAGAAGTGTACTGTTTTGGATCATTTATTAATAATTTTGCAATGCTCATGTTATTGTAATCGGTAAAAACATCAAACTGATCAAATAACCATGTGTCACATGTCATTGGAAAGCTCTCAAAGAGTAAAATACAACCAGCCGATTTGTTTTACTCACATACAAAAATACACCGAGTAATAGCTAAGTACATGTCTTTGACATGCATGTTACATGCAAACAGGTGTTGCTTGTATGCCGCGTTTTCACTAATAACTTCATGAAAGAAGAAAACAGAACATAAAATATCACATACTATTACTTAGAGGAGGCGATTATCTTTAAAACGAGCCCACACACACACACAATGTAATCGGATTCAAAGATCATTAGAAAATCCACACGAAGCACAATGTGAACACAGCGCATAATCTGCTATCTGGCTAAAAACACGTTCGTTTTCCTGGATCAGAGATGACTTCATCGTAAATGATGTAGCACGTTGTCCAGCATCATGGAATGTTAAACCAATCGTATTAAGATTTAGTTTGCTGCAACCACAAGTGGAAGTTGTAAGTCATCCAAATATGGGCAGAGAGGACGCTTCACTCTAATTACATATGGCCACCAGAAGATGGCGCCAAGTACATAACACAGACTCAATGATGACTCAAATGACACAGAATGGAACTGAATGAGATCTCGTTACTCATGCCTGCATGCTTTGGAGAGAGAGCATACCTTTAGTCATTGTTGTGTAATTAGTTCTTATGTACAATTATTATGTTTTATTTGTTTGGAGACATTTTTGACACCAGGATAAATTATTTTTGTTATGCTTTAGAACTTTTGATTGCTTTGTTGCAACACAAAATTATACTCAGTTACAGATGACATGCTTGGGAACAAAATAAAAGCAGTTTTCTGGAGCTACCTTATTCACACCCTGAGATATATAATGTCAAATCAGAAAAATTAGAAAAAAAGCAGCAGTTTCTTTGGCTGAGTCTAAGAATTTATCAATCTATTTCATTAAAAAATTGAAAAGTGTTTTTTAAAATGATACCAAACACTTGACCCTCCTTGTTTTTTTTTTGTTTGTTCGTTTTTTTTAGTTATAAGCCTTTAATTTTGGGTATGCCACTGAAACAGGAACTCTTTAAAAACAACTTCAGAGCTTAAAGGGTTAAAAAGGCATCACAAGAGCCCTGCCTTATATTCGTTGTACTGCGTCTAGCTTTTCTTAGTGCTAGGACATGTTCGGTCTGAACGTCTCATAAGATGTATGATGTTGTGTCAGACAGAAGAACTAACATGTCTGCTTCCAGGAAGAGGTCGAGCAGCATCCTCTCTGTGCGCACCTGGGCGAAGTGCAGCGAGTGATTGAGTCGGTTCCTGAAGGCGATGAACTCAGGAATTTTCTCAAAAGCACCGTACTTATAAGCTTGAATAATGTATTCTGAGGTCTGCGGGAGCAAAACCAGAGTTCAGACATGGGATTTTAACTTCTGCACAGACAATATAGAGCAAATAAACAGAAAAACACCATACATCTTTCTGGTTGGAGTGAAAAAACCTGAGGGAGAAGTTAAAAGACTGGGAAGCAGCAGCAAACTGGCCCAAAGACTCTGCATAGCGGGTCAATAAATACCTGTGAAAAGACAGAACCACAGTAAGTGTTACATTTCACATCCTTCTTAATACATTTGGAGTACATGGACAATTTACCTACATAAATGCCAATTTCACTGGACTTTTTGGGCAAAAATGACAGAAAAACTCAATGCATTGTTTACTCATCTTTACTATATACAAATAATAATCGGTGTTATTAGGAGTCAATTATTATTACAAGTCCTTTTCTGTCTAGGCAGCAAAAACTGTAAGTCTTAGAGACACCAAATTTGGCAGGGTGGTCCCAATTCATTTTTAATACATGATAATTACCATGCACATATTTTATGTTTTCACTCTAACTAGTACTTGAAGAAACTTATTTTGGTATGCAGATGTCTTTCATGTTACCACCTGTCATAATAACAGTAAAGAATCATTTATTTCTCAATTAAAAATAAAGTGTCTTTTAATCATGTTTTAATTGCCAAATGTAATTAAACAATTCTCAGTTGTTTTTTTAACGGTTTGTCCAGTTCTTTTGTATTTTCTTACCCTATGGTGTCGTGCTGGACGTGTTTGGCGTCCAGACTGGAGTAAAGATCTACCACAGGCTCGAATGCCCCCAGACGGCAGTACAGGAGCAAAAGCAGCAGTTTGAATTGAGCGTTAGAGGGACTATGAGCGAGACCTTCTTCTAACATCCCCAGACTCTGCCATAACATATTCTGATCACCTACAAGACAAAACAGATTTTCATCTAAAACTTGATAAAAAACTACAGCTTTGATCATTTTAACTGATCCAGAATGGAGCTCGCTTACCTGTATCAGTCCACAGGTCTATATAGACATGCGCTGCCATCAGACAGTACATATCCGAGTACTGTAACTCCGTTTTTAAACACGACTTTCCTACGACACGACAATCAGAAACACCATGAAATAACACCACCTTAAAAACTGAACATTAGACTTGAATTTAAACATTTGAAACTGATCATGAAACACTACATTTTTTGCATTTTCTAAAGAAAATGTAAGCGGTCAAAAGTGACCGACATATTGCTAGGGTTTTGTTGGTTGTTGCTAGGGTGTCCTGGGTTGCTTTAATTTATGTATAAATTAAACTCTAATTTATGAACAGGAATTGTCAAGTTCTGTGCTTACCGAACTGTAAGCCATGGTGGTAATGCGCCTTTAGCTCTTTGATGACGTCCAGTTTGCCCTCCTTGTTTAGAGCATGCTGTAAACCCAGACAGCGACTGAGCTGGGTCACACAGAGGTGTCTCTGAAGAGCCCGCGTGTCTGCCGGCAGGGCGACACCATCCTCTCCTGGAGCGCCCAGTGGCACAGCCTCCATCAGCCTGTTTATAAACTGAGACAGATACACCAGAGTTACTGTTAGAGAGTAAAACATGAAACATGTCGCTCAGATTGTCTCTCTATGTAAGTGGGCTGTTCTCGGTCAAAAAATAAGCTGCAAAGCGGACCAAACTTTATGCCAAGAGTCAAAAGTCTGGCTATGCGTAACTAGACATCTCTGAATGGGGGTTTGTCTTAGTGGTTCACGCTTCAGATTTAATTCGAATGCATCAAAGTCTCAACTGTTTACTACATCTGTTATGCAAGATTATCCTAAAAAAGAGAACTGTACACAACATTTTAAAGCTAAAGGCATAAGAGATTTGACTATTGATAAAACTGTTGTATTATACCAAAGTAGTCCCTTTCAAGGAAAGTCAGTCCACTTGGCGGCCCTCTTGGGAACACTCCCAGGCAGCTATTTTCTATGGATACAACAAGTATAGCTCCTATCTACTTTAATGGAGAAAGACCAAATAACATTTAAAATCAGCAGTAAACTCTGACAACAATGGTATCATAAATTGCGCTTTTTTAGCTCAAGCAAAAAAAAACAAAAAAAAAACGCTACTGTTCAGGCAACTGACAGGCAAAGTCTCTATCAAAAAGGTAATTGGCTCTTTTACCTGCAAGGTGGAACTTCCTGTTTTACACCCGCTTATATTGGAAGATCCAATTTCTTCCATTCAAATGGTTAAAAAAAAAAAAGCTAAAGGCATATTTGTACCAAGAGCGACTCGACACAATGCAGTGAATTGTAGATGAAAATTGTCAATGACTTTCGCACCAAACTATTCATGCAGAGTTCAATGTGAATCTTTGTCAGTCTCTGATTAAAACAGAAACATACTCCATTAATTCACACACTGTAATGCAAAATATAGCATAAAATGTATCCAAAATCTGTTGGAATGGAATGATGGAAGAGCCAACAATTATCAAAGCTTTTATTTTATTACTCATTATCAGCCTACTGATGATATTCGATATACAGTATATCTTGATAATTATGTATTTGCTCTGAAATGGCTCAAAAGTACCATCATTTTAACCTAATTTAGCCAATTAGATTCAATGGTTTAAAAGCATTGAATAAAAATCTATTTAAAAATAATTAAAGGCATGCTTCCCAACAGTTTTTCACTTAATAAACACAAGGGATCAAGGTTCCCACTCTTTTGAAGTCACAAATTTTTTTCACATTTTATTTGCCCAACTGGTGTAATATTTAAACAAAAACAAAGAGTTCATAATGTATATTATGGTTACTGAATGGTTATTTTTTCTGAATTCTTTACACATTCATTTTAAAGTGTGCAGCACATGCAGATCATATTTTTTTTTTTTTGCGGTTTAAAAATCACACTAGGACATATTGCAATTTTAATTTGATTATTTGTGCATTCAAACATTCTTTTTTGTCCCAAATTTATCAAATTCCGAGATAACTCTGTGTTTTATACAGCTAGCTAATGCCATTTTTATGACTGGATTTAATGATTCTAAACTAGTTTTCCACGTGTAGAGCCCTACATGTGGACTCAGATAGTTAAAGAGCACCAATTATGGTTTTTCAAATATTACCTTTCATGTAGTGTGTTATATAGCCGTTTATGAATGTAAAAAAGTCTAAAAAATTTCAAAAATCAAAGTGCACGTTAGTAATTCCAGACTTACTTCCTGTACTGACCTACGTAATTTGGTAACACAAAAACCCACCTCTGGTCTTCATTGGCTGCTCATGAACAGCTTTGACCCGCCCTCAAACACTACACTAAGTGGTAGACCAATCACAACAGACTGGGACATCTGACCAATCAGAGCAGAGTATGCTCTCTGAAAGGAGGAGTTTAGAATGAATCCTTTAGAACGGATCATTGAACGAGTCGTTTTTGACACTGGGAATAAAAAGGTAATGCTGCAATTTAAATTATGAGCAAATTAAAGTGTTTTTTGACCTTGGATGCATGTAAATCTATTGTATGAGACCTTTAAAACAAAATTAGGCACGTTTAAAAATCATAATAGGTGCTTTTTAATTTATTATTGAAAATTAATTAACATCCCGAGGCGTAAAGACCGCATCACCACATTAGGTTGTGAACTCCTTTAAAAAAAATCAGCAGTTTGACTGTCGACCGTTGTCTAAGGTTTACAAATATTTTTGTAGTTAACACAACAGCAATGTTAGAATGAAAAAAATCACATTTTTCACTATGTCAATACTTAAACTATTTTGTCGAAGCAAAGCAGAGATGACAGCAGATGAGCAAAGAATGTACGGTACAGGGCTTATTTCATGACGGTCAACTGTTGACGTTGTTTCACAATGTGCAGCTGCCGGAAAAGACAAAACGATACGAATGTGTGTGTTTGACACCTATCACGAGTCCTGATCGTAACCATGTTTCTGTACATGTAACAAAAACCATGTTAGCCACACAGTCAATCAGTTTTATTATAAATATTTTCCAGGACATTTAGGTATTTCTCTAATTTTCCATGGCTGGAAAACTGCATTGCAAAATTTCAGGTTTTCCAGGATGCGTGGGAACACTGTTAATATGCACATTTATATTTATATTCCGTATACAATGATACATAGTAGCTTAATGAAAAGCATTATTTCCCTTCAGGTATTTTTACTAAAACATTTTTGTAAATGAACAAGGTGTGCTAAAACTATTTCACTTGTTTTTGGAGCCCAGTTGAATATTGCATAATACTAAATTATTACTGTGGGACCCAGTCAAGTTTATTATTATAATACTGAACTATCATTATTATTTTGAGAATTAGAAATGTCTTATACAAAAGTAATATATTTCTGTCCTTCACCTGGAGCTTTAATTTGGACACTAATAGTGCTGTGTGTATTTGACAGTTTACACTGTTCTGCACCTGGTGAAACGCTGTCATCTCTTTCTTTGTTTTACTGTGCGGCATTTGTAGATTTGTATAACTTGTAGCGGTTACTAATGTTTGGAATTGATTGTTTTTGAGACCATAGATTTGATGGTTTTTAAAGTGGGCTTCTTCTATATACTTCCACTTGCCTGCACATGTTGGTTAGGACTTAAAAGATCCACAAAGATCTTCAGGTCTGTGATGCAACACGGCTTGTCTCCAAACTTCACGAAAATCTGAAACATGAGCTCCAGAGGTTCACCTGCGTCACGACAGGTAAACACACGTCAGAAACATATAATAAACATGTGTTAAACAGATCTCGACTGATCCTGTACCTAGCTGCTGTGCTTCAGGACAGCTGTGTTCTCGGAGGCGTTTAATAAGCTCCAGACGGGCCAGATAGGGTCCTCTCAGATGTTTGGACTCTTTCGCCTCCTCTGTGTTCAAGCGCTCCTCTATGAAGCTGATGGCCTGGGCCACGGAGGAGTGCACCTCCCCTTCTGCAGAACTACAGCACAGAATAACAGAATATATGGAGTACAGACAGTCATCATATTACTTCTGCAGTATATAATCAAAGCACACACAATCCAATGCTCTCCACTTGATCTTCCATCAAGTGACATGAATCATTTTTTACATCATCTCTAGTAGACTCATTATTTGATCACACTGCCCAAAAAAAAAAAAAAAAAAAAAAAAGTATTTTAGATTAGAATTTTTTTATTTCAGAGATGATAACTGGATGCCATTCGCTGAATTATACATGCAATATAATGAGGTCAGGTGACAACAATGTTGCATACTAATATTTGAGTGTTACGTACTGCATACCGTTTTAAATATTATTTTTTCCTTTTACACACTGAAGGCAGTTTTTATAGATTTTCCACATAAACTTTTAAATAATAATAATAATAAGGTTGGTTAATTGCATGGAATAATTTTACATAAGACCTTTTAAAAACTAAAAAAAAAGAAGAAAAAAAATACAAATCAGATTTGGACTAATTTTGACACTGTTTAAAAAACTGCAGAGAATATATAAAAACGTAGGTGACCTAAAAATTCATTTTGTTATTATTCGTTTTTTAAATAAAAATATTTTTTTATTACAAGAGAATGAAAAGTTATCATTTGGAACCCAGTTATTTAAGAAATATTTACACACACACACACACATATACATACACACACACACACACACACACACACACACACACACACACACACACACACACATACATACAGTACTGTTCGACTCCCAAACATTACTTTTGCAAATAGAATAGAACAGAAGAACAGGGAGCCCTGCAACAGATGTCATGTTCCCCACAAAGCCCCCCACTGAACATCGAGTCAGTCTGAGATTACATAAAGAGACTGAAGCAATTGAGACAGCCGAAATAGACAGAAGAACTGTGGCGAATTCTCCAAGAAGCTTTGAACATCCTATCTGCCAACAACCAAGAAAAACTGTGTCCAGGTGTAAGTAGGAGAATTGGTGCTGTTTTAAAGGCAAAGGTGGTCACACCAAATATTGATTTAGCTTTTTTATGTTTACTGGACTTTGTATGATGTTAACTGATAAATGAAAATGTTTTATTTCATTATTTTTGAAGACATCCTCACTATGCAACATTTTTCACAAGTGCCTAAAACTTTTGCACAGTACTATGTGTGTATATATATTTATTTTTTTACACACTTCATCTTTAATATCTGTACAGTTATGTTCATTTCTGTCAGTGTCACTGAAACAACTCTTTCCAGTTAAATATTTATGTGCAAGAAATAAATCTCCTCATCTTATTTCACTTACTGTGCTCCTTCCTGTGAGGGCGTCCAGCTCTGATTGATCAGGTGAAACAAAGAGTCAAAATACATCAAGTAGAATTGCCAGTCATCAGGGCTGCAGAGATATACAAAGATGATGAGGTCACCTACTGATTGACATCTTACATAAATAACTTCATTACTCTATAAACTCTTGCAATTTAAAGGGATATTTCACCCAAAAATGAAAATTCTCTCATCATTTACTCACTCTAATGCCATCCCAGATGTGTATGACTTTCTTTTTTTCATTTTTAGAAGAATATTTCAGCTCTGTAGGTCCATACAATGCAAGTTGAATGTTGTCCAAAACGTTGAAGCTCCAAAAAGCACATAAAGGCAGCATACAATTAATCAAGAAGACTCCAGTGGTTAAATCCATGTCTTCAGAAGCGATCTGATCGGTTTTGTAAGTGAAAAGTAATACAGCAATGGCAAGATGTACAGTGAAAAGGAGCTACATTTTGGTCTGTTCGCACCCAAAACCAATATGATCGCTTCAAAATACGAGGATTAAACAACTGGAGTCTTATGGATTACTTTTATTCTATCTTTATATGCTTTTTGGAGCCCTTTGAACTTGCTTTGTATGGATCTAGAGAACTGAGATATTCTTGTAAAAATCTTCGTATGTGTTCAGGAGAAGAAAGTCACACACATCTGGGATGTCATGAGGGTGAGTAAAGTATTAGAAAATTTTCATTTTTGGGTGAACTATCCCTTTAAGGTGTTTACGTATACTTGTATTATGCTCCCCCCTAGTGTATAAATATTGTATTGCACTGGAGCATTTGAATATATTAAATATATTTGTAATGTTGCTATTAAAACTTAATTAAAATAATGTCTTCTACTAAACTAACAAGACTAAAACTTTTATTTAAATTGGTTCTAGGTACAAGCGATCATTTAAAAATTCTAAACAAAAAGAAAGTGGTCTGAGATCAGTAGTGGACTGACTTTTTCAGGAGCAGTTTGCAGGAGAGAGCGTTGCACTCGGGCCAGTGCTCCAGACGACGGTACAACATCATGCATTTGTTCTCACGGCTCTGAAGTTCACTGGTCAGCTTCTCTGAGGAAGCAAAACGCAAAGATGACCACCATTGAAATCAACATGCATCGGCCTTCAAAATCACCATTTTACCCCCATAATATACGGTATTTCTGAGTGAAGCAGAACATTCAGCGGGATACTAGCAGAGCAGGACTTGGGTTTTATCCGTTTAGATTACGTTTTTGAAACTTTGACACTGTCTGGGCATTTTGAAGATCCATTTGTGAAATACTTGACGGGTCTCTAAAGAAACATGTAATAATATTTGGCAAAACACCCATGCATTTAAGGGTTGATTCTCCTCACCTCCAAGTGGCCCCTGCACCACCTCCAGTGCCTCCACATACTTCCCCAAACGCTCCAGGATCATAAAATACAGCTGCACCTGGAACAGACAATGGAAAACATGTCATATTCTTTCTTTGACTGGAATTGGAAACAAATTATCAATAACACACCCACATACCTCTGCCTCTGCCTCAATCTTCTCCTCTTTTACCATTTTCTCCACCATTCGCTCAGCTAACGGCAGGAACATGGTCTGAGAGAGCTTCTCGTCTTGTGCTGAGATGGCCTGACACATAAAGCAACAGGTTGAAGTGGAGAAACGTGCAAGCAGATGATTTTGTATGTGTTGCGGATGCACAATAAATCAGTGATAATTTTGGTGTAAGCCGATGTTGGCACTTTTGTAATGATTGTATTATCTGTAGGGTCTGAAGTGAACTACGAAAGTACATGACCGTAGATATGAGTGTTTGGCCATCGCATTGCCAAAACGCGGTCCGGTTGAACTTGCTTATCATGCGTTACCGTGGCAGTAACAAACCTCAGTACTCAAGAGGGCTTTAGAGTTCCCTTCAAACATCTGTGCCATTAAAATAGATGTGTTATTATTCAGGTAAGTTGCTATAAATATATTGATTTGAACTGATTTGCTCAGCAAAATTCTCTTCGAACTTTTGCTCCGCCATGACGGTAGTTGACCTGAAAGAGAAAACTCACCGTTGAAGGGGACAGTTAACACTAATGTGCGCTACAGCGCCCCTTGTAGCAATGTTGACAAGGCAACGCATTTTGGATCGCAACTACGCACGAAATCGAGCTTGCGTAGATAGAAACATCTGGATTCACATACTTGTGTAGAGTATGTTTTGGTCTTTACAGTTAATGGTTTATTTCGAGTGAGTCAAACACTGCTCAGACTGAAATGCCCATTTCCCAATGTGCTCTAATTCCTCGTGTTGGCATAATGACTCGCCTCCATCCGGATGGCGGAGGACGAATCTCAGTTGCCTCGGTGTCTGAGACATCTTATCAAGTGGCTTGTTGAGCACGTTACCGCGGAGACATTGCGCGTGTGGAGGCTTCACGCTATTCTCCGCGGAACCTACGCACAACTCACCACTTGCCCCACCGAGAGCGAGAACCACATTATAGCGATCACGAGGAGGTTACCCCCATGTGACTCTACCCTCCCTAGCAACCGGGCCAATTTGGTTGCTTAGGAGACCTGGCTGGAGTCTCTCAGCACGCCCTGGATTCGAACTCGCGACTCCAGGGGTGGTAGTCAGCATCTTTACTCGCTGAGCTACCCAGGCCCCCTCAGACTGATTCTTAATGGTGCAGTCATATTTACATTTGGACGGCGAAATTCCGCAGACGAAGACAGCGTGGGCAGATTTGATGCACGTGTGAAACCAGCAAAAAACTAATTGCCAAGCAGCCTCTTTTTAATACTCTGGGAAAGAGAAGTTAAAAAGAAGCTCGCTGCTAAAATGATATCCTTGTCCACTGTTAATATTCAGCGTAGCTGTGTACGAAGCACCGCCCACACAGAGGTCACTACCAAACCAAGCAACTTCCTATCAGTCAAATCCGAGAGGGGAAATCTTTCGCCACCGGTAGTCCATCGAGCGAAATTCCTGATCACGCCGATTCTCATTGACGTGACTGTATTTTGCAGTGCGAAGTTAAATATGACCACGCCTCAAGCCTTTTTGATTCATTATAAAGAGTCGGCTCTTAAGAATCATTTGTTCGGGAATCGGACATAAGTCGCGCTGCATGACATTCATTTACTAAAAGTCATTTGTTGCCAAATCAGACTAGACTGTCATACTGTAAATTCAGTAGCAGTGTTGTAGCATCATGAAAACCATTCAGTTCCCAACCCTTTTACTTAGTTACTTGGCTACATAAAGTTAAAGCAATCATTAGCAGAGAATTTGTGTGTGGGGTGGTGAGTAATTAGAACTTACTCGCACACCCACTCGAAATACGACAGTGATCTTTCTTCTTCCCGATGGCATGAACGCTCCTGAATATTGCCTTCATCTTGCTTCTACATTTACAGCTAACTGAGGCTATCGATGAGCACCGGGAAACTAGCTTACTAGTATTCTGAAATGATTCAGCTGTAATAGCAGAGCCGTACTTTCTAGAAATTCTCCGGTTATAGTGTCAGACACAAGCGACCATGACTGTAGGCCTTTGAACCCCTCCTAGAGGACAAAATTTTAACGTTTTATTACTTTGAGACAGATATTTAGATAGAAAAGCAGTAACCTGTCAATGTTTGACCATTTTAATACATCCACCAGAATGGTGTGTGATGCTGCGAAATTCACCAGGCAAATAGAAAATGTACCGGCGTTAATTACCGTTAATTTTGGACCCCAATTATCTGATCAGGCCAATACTGGTTGCAAATAAACATTAGGGCATCCATTTTCAATTTAAACAGTTCTCTTTCATTGTGTATGTTACTAAAGTACAAAACAGCTATCCATATTTTCCACTGTACATTACACTATTTTTATTAGATTTATTGTATCTGCCATAAGATCAGTATTTGTCATTATCAGGGTTTCCATGACATCTCCAGTAGTTCGGATAACTGGGTAAGGATTTTTAAAATTCATTAACTGAGATTGCTCTCACAAAGAGCAATTTCTAGTCGAATGAAATATTTTAGAGCAGAGCATAACTACACAAATGCATATTCACTATATACATTTTCATGACTTTTTCAGACCTGGAAATCTCTATTTTAAAATATAATAATAATAAAAATGATTATAGTTATCATATCAGACAAAATTTCTATATCAGTGCATCTCTAATTTCTAAACAGTGTATTATATATATATGGTCAATGACTTGACGTAAATTTTTTTGTCCACGTCTAATAAATTATTCAAAAATACATAACAAATGCAATTCACAAACAGTTACTTGAATAAACCTCTTCTATGATGAACATGTTTTCAATTTTTGAGTTCAAAGTCATTTTGATATTTCTTTCTGGGGCTTAAAGTCAAAAATGTCACATGGTGTAACCGTGCGGAGCCAGTAAAAAAAAAACATCAAAGACTCATTAAAAGTTGAAATACAAGGGAAAAACAAATTGTCGAGTTGTGCTGAATAATCTTTTATTATCATTTCTCAAGAAAATAAGCAGTGAAACTATTTTATTTTAAACTATGATTAATATAGAAAAACGTTTGTCCACCAAATCAAAAGTCATGTTGTGAACCATCATGTAGGTAGCGATTTTGTTATAAATCATAAAACAGAGGACCTCTTTAGACTCGCAAGACTGTGTGTGGAGTTTTAAAAATGAATCATTATTTAGTCATATAAAAAAATATCAATATTTTGACATTTTCATGAAAAGGCACATTTGGTTCAGGCCATTTGGGGTAACCATGAGAAAATTGCTTTGATATGCTTAACTTAAAAATGAATGATTTTTGTAAAAAAAATATTTTTTACCTTAAAACGTATGTTTGAAAACTTTTGCGTACACTCATATTCAAGGTGCAAGGAAACTATTTTAATACCTTTAACTTGATGCTTACACACCATGACTGACTTTTTTTTAAAGTCATTAAATTAATTTGTTTGTAGAAAATACTATAACTGCTTTTCAAAAATCTGTTACAACAACATGTTTATTTAAGAGACAAAACATTTTCATACCTGCATCACTAAGCTCATAACAGACCAGAAGTAATAGGGATTTTTGGGGACAATTTTATACAGCGCCATTCCAGCCTGCGAAAGAAAATGCAAACTTCAAAACCTCAAATACGGTCAAAACTAATCTTTCAACATTTACAATATAATGGAATGATTAAAGTTATTTCAGACCAGTCACAAACACAGACAGATGCAGTAGAGATGTAAACAGAACCTGTTGCATTTTCTTGTATTCCCCGACACGAGCGTAGGCCATAAAGAGGTGGGAGTGATACTCCTCGCTTGTCGGAACCTTCCGGACTGCCGCTTCATACAGCTTGGTCACTAACTCGGCTAAAGAACACAAACGTACAGAATTAAACACCAAAAAATAACACAGGAAATCAAAGTACAAACAGAAATATGAAAATTGCATGCAGGTCTAAAATCCTGTTCCACAAATCTGGATTTAGAGTGCAACCGTTTGTTTTAAGAAGTAAAAATGCCATTCATTAAGGATAACTTAAAAACCTTTTAAGACGTGTGAGCTCATAGGTTGTTAATCGATTGTATAATCTTCTGTTGACGCCATCAGTCCATGTTATTTCAACTTTCAGTTTTAAAAATCGTGTTTAATAGCAGAATTTCTGGTGAAGAACGCTCACTCCCATGATGCACTGTCAATGGCGCAATCGAGTCGCTCTCAAACTACTTATGTATTTGTATATATTTGAATATTTAGCAATAAAATAAAAATATATATACTATTTCGGTAATGTAAATAAAAAACTTTGAATCAATAGTTTCATATCTTTTATTGTTTTTAATTTGATTATGTCATTCATAATGTTTCATGGTATTAGAGTTCATTCCCTTATTTAAGACGTTAAGTACACAGTCTTGTATCTTTGTCTTTCTGTCCGATTTTTAAAGACCTTTTTGCTTCTAATCAAACTTTTTAATGTTGTGATTCATCTCGGAGCTGGTTGGTTTGGCTCACGGAGGATTTTATGAAATACTTTCAGAACCATGTTGCACCGTTGCGTTCTAATGAACATCAGATGTGTTCTGACTGGCTTTGAGTTGGTTGTTTTGTGTAGCACTTTCGCATTCAGTGAGTACAAATCAATTCCCTGACACTCCAAATTTGTTGTGTTGTGGCTGGATAGGGCAAGGTGCCAGCTCCTCTTAAGAGGTTAGCAGTAAACTTTATTTTAGTTAAGTTTTTAAAACTCACGCCGGTGCATTTCCCTGTAGAGGATGGTCAGTGCCTGAAGGGAATTGTCGTCTGTTGGCTCGAGAACAGCCACTTCCTGTGCCAGCGTGAACGCTTCATCCTGTCTGCCTGTGCGCTGCAGACCAATAGCCTTCAGGACCTACAGAAACAGAGCACAGCGTGACATCAGCAGCTCCATTAATGTGTTTGTTTACAAGCACTGTGGTGGAGAGACTCCAAAGCTAATTCATCAATCTTTAAGGTCAAATTGATCATATTTGTTTCTTTCATAAACAAAAAGGTTTTTCCACAGTCCACAGCATCATGCAAGGTACTGCATTGGTTTCAGCTGATGTTTGGTGACAATTGCTATTACAGAGAGAGCAACAGTGGAACCAATCAGAGCCAGAGCTGACCAGTATGCATTTGCTAATAAAACGACAACCAATTTTCCCAGATGATGTGGGGTGCTGGAGTGTTTCGCCATCTTAAAGGGATAGTTTACCCGACAATGAGAATTTTGTTTCAAACCAGTGGCTTTCTTCCTTCCATAGAACACAAAAGATGATGAAAAGATGACAGAATGTCACTTTCATGGACCTATTTTTATTTTTTCCAAACAATAAAAGTGAAGCCATTTCCTTTTTTGCTCCACAAATACAGGCATACAGGTTTAGAACAACATGAAGTAGTTAACGATGACCAAATATTCAAATAAAGCTACACACCTTTGCGCAGTGAAGATCTTTGTGCTTCTTGAGCAGTTTGTCGGCCTGCTGGATTGCCATCTTGTTATTGCCATTGTCCAGGTAATCTGGTAAAACAGATAAACGTTACCAACATTTTCATCAAACTAATCGAGATAAATAGCCTATTTAACCTAAATGGACCTTTACCTGCTTAATTGTAAGCATCAGCTGTATTGATGGAAATAGGGCATAAAATGATGACTGCTTTGGTGCAAGAAAACCTGACTAAATCATTAGTGGATTTATTGATATGTTACATTTTTTATGTCATATCAGCATTAAAAGCATAAACTTGTTTTGTTTCACTTCAACAGGGCCACCAGCGATATTAACAACAGAAAGCACAACATAGCTGCACACAAACCAGAGAGCAGAACTTACAACACATGTCTGAAGAGTCTGTAGTGGAGGAATAGATGCATTTCTATGCACAGCCTTATCTGTATAAACCGGAGTCTTCCATCAAACCATGTGATTGGGCTGAAGGTAGCTTCAGTCACACGTGTCCTAACCAGACGCCAAACGACGAGCAATGGGACATTCTGTCTGTTTGGTTTCTATATGTGGAAACCCCATCCACTATGAACTGGCACCACTCGTAAATGCGATGCATTCTGCGAGCGTGAGGCGATCGCCTGTGTTCCGCGACTGCTTTTGGGTCCTTGAATAACGTATAACGGTGGAGTTTCTGGTGCCTCCCTTGGGTAAGATGATGCCCCCCTATAGGGAGTTGGTGCCCTACGCAGACTATGTAATATGTGCATAGGGAGTGGCGCTACTGGTAGCTACTTTCAGCCTCCTCCATCACACTGTTATACAAATAAGGCTGGACATAGAAATGCATCTATTCATCCACTACAAACTCTTCAGACAAGTTCTGTTCACTGGTTTGTGTGCAGTTATGTTGTGCTTTCTGTTGTTAATATTGCTGTTGGTCTTGTTGAAGCAAAGCGAAACAAAACAAAACAAGTTTTCGCTTGACCGCCACATCTTGCGCGCGCTGAGTAACTACTGTTGCTCTCGTGCAAAGAGCTCTAAAGCGTTGAGTAAATCTCACAGGTAAATTAAATATTAATTATAATAACTTTTCGAAGCTGGTAATCCTAGCATGCACCGGGCTTGAATAATTAATGAGCTTGCAGGTTTATTTACACTGTTTTTATTGTTGATTTCGTTGATACGTTTAGGAACTTCTTGTTTTGTGAATTCTGAAGTTCATTTTCTACTCAAAATTACCCGTTCATCATAAAAAAAAATTAGGCCTATCTGTTGATTATTACCGTCATTGTGTTTTGTGCACCAAGTGTTGAGTTATGTGTGCTCTGCGCAGCTCTGGATCTTGTTTCTGTCGCCATTAAACCAAGGTGATGCTTTCTAAAGGGGCGGTCACACTAGGCTTTGAGCACGCAAATTTCTTTTGGACAACGCAATGGACTACGATATGATGTCATGCGGGAGAGCTTCTGGTTTTAATTAATAACACTTCCAAGAATAACAAATATTATTATATAAAAATGTTGGAATATACAGTCTACTCAGGTCAGTGTGTGATGTTTCGATCTTCTATTGGTTACGCGTCCTCTTGTCATGCAGGTTCACAGTTCAGAGTTCTCCAAAATTGAACTTCGGTACGCAGCATTGTACAAACTTTTTCACATGAGCTTGCACAGTCCGTTGTTGATCAAAAACAAAAAATAAACATTTAATTCTAATCGCGCGTAGAACAGATGTGATAAAGTCGTTCGAGTCTCTCGTTAACATGCGCTCATTTAAAGACAATGTTTTCAGAAATGCCATCTTTCTTAAAGAGACAGTACCGGTTTTTAAACGCGTGTTCAACAAATCAATATAAATACTTGTAAATAGAACAAATTATTTTATTAAACAATAATCGTGTACCAAAAATTACATATGCAATATAATATCATATTTATTTACTGACTAAATTGATTTGTTTATTTTCAAAAGCTAAAATGTGACCAAAATGATGTACAAATAATAAAAAATTATTAGTAAGATTAATATTTTTGTAATGTACCTAGTTAGAAGGTCCCTGTATAATTAACAGCATTAGCTGGGAGAGAATTTATTTCATATGTAAGCAAACGGGACATTTGGCTTACATATGAAAGATATAAATATACCCATATGAATCATTATCGATGTCGGATTCGAATCGGGAAATCTGTATCAATACCCAGCCCTAAATTAAAGCCACCAATAAATATAAAGTCAGTAAATATAGTCATTTCATTTTACTAGCAATTTTTGCGTTTCCTAGGTTTTGCGCTTCCTTTTTAAGTAAACCCCACTCCGAGTTTTTTTAAGTGTAGATCAAAACAATAAACAAACTTACAGCATTACAACAAATACTATAGTAAGCTATTTCAATTTGATATTTTCTGGTGAAATCTTTTAAAACATCCATTAAAGAACGTTCTGAATATTACCAATGCCTAGTGGTATTAAAAGCAGGACAGTCCAGTCAAATTTGCTTAATAGTAAATGATATCTTTCAGAAATCAAACTTTATTAGCGGACTAAGAAGGAAAAAATTAAATGCTAAAGAAGTGTAAAATGCGATGCTTCAAAATTAGGCAGCCTAGGTAACTTGTACTCGTCAACCGTGAGGGTGAACATAGTAGTTTAATCTGCAGAGACACAATGCAGCATTGCATCACTCAAACATGCTCTCTGACTGTGTGAGAATGTTCTCTCAATGTCTACCCCCTCCCTTCCCATGAGTCTCTGCTAAAAGAACACAGGACAATTTCTCATGACAGCTGGATGCCAAAATTAACCGGGCCAGACAGTAGATTTGGACTTTATACTAAAGAACTGCTCTCAGTATCTATGCCCTGTTAAATGAACAATCTTTAATCAAGAAAAAGCACCTATATTTATAACAGTAAATGTTTCGAATCAATCCACCACACAAATACTGATCGATTTGACACAATAGGATGCCAAGTCTGCTCAAAGCACCAGAAACAAGTTTATTGACCTTTTTACATAGCCTACATGTTTATTTAAATTCAGCAATTTTGTGTAAATCATTTGTTTATATTAAATTGTATTATATAGCTTATCTGCCACATTGATGTCTAGATATCAGACAGTAAAATAACACTAGTTTCTTTCAAAACATGACAGCCATGCACAAGAGATGCAACACTACCTATTTTAAGTGTATTGCCAGATATCAACATGGATCTGCTGTACACTCCAATTAAAAGTGATGCAAATACATTTACATACAACTACTACATACAATAAGACTCACATAAACGGACCAGTTTAAACACCGATGCCAAAAAACTACAACTACTACTACTACTACTAACAGGTGCTCGTCAAGGCTATATTTTGGGATAAATTAAATTTCAAGATTTTAAGGCATTTTCTGCACATGTTTGAACACAATATTCAAAGTAAAGGCAGCTCAATTTATAATATAGACAAAGAGGCTTATAAAACCACCTTTAGACGATTATACTAGTTTAAAGAGCATTCACAAACCATCTGAGGGTCTCTATACAACATTTTTCAAAGTAATTGTGACAAATTAATGCATAAATGCAATCATTTGGTTTATATTTAGGCAGTTAATCTCTGACATCTCAGTCAGTCAATAAGCCGGTCAGATCATATGACATTAACACGGAACGTCAGTGTTTACACGTTTAAATGGCATATAAGCAGGCTTCATTCCACCGGTAGAAGCATGAGAGTGTGGGCGGATTAGGACGCACTGTCATCCGGCACCGCAGCCTAATCGGCACCGCGGCTTCACCTCTACAGGCCTCACCGGCTCTCAAAAGCTCCTGCAGCCCGTCTACTAACCTCTATACCGCACATCCCGGTTCCACAGCACTAGCCGGGTCCGTTACATGTGTGTAAGCCCCGCAGTGTGATATAAATCTCACCGTAAATAGGTCGCAGTCGCCTGTCGTTGGGGTCTTGCACATGGCCCCTCGCCGCCATGATGTAGGTGAGCAGGATTATTAGGTGCGCATGCGCAGAGCGAGCACTCCGGAAAGACTTTAAACAACCTGATGACATGAACACTAAAGTCATGCATGTCATTTACTGTTACTGTAAAAGACATATATGTGTTTATATAATATGGTATGTTTTTTTGGACATGTACCATGTTAGTATTAAAAATAAAAAATACCATGACTATCTATCTGTCCGTCCGTCCATCTAGCCTGTCTATCCATTCCTCCATCCATCCATCTATTTTGTCTGTCCGTCCATCCATCCATCATCTATCTATCCTGTCTGTCTGTTTGTCCGTCCGTTCATCCATCCATCCATCTATCTTGTCTGTCTCTCTGTCCGTCCATTCATTCATCTATCCATACATCTATCTTGTCTGTCCATCCATCCATCTATCTTGTCCATTCGTCCATCCATCCATCTATCTTGTCCATTCGTCCATCCATCCATCTATCTATCTAACAACCCACAAACAATTATAATCTTTCATGTCTTTATTGAACACATCCCATTAAAAAAAAAGTAAGTGGATTAGACCTGCACAAATTTCAGAAAGAATTTTGGACCATTCTTCCTTACAGAACTGATTCAGCTCAGATTTTCTTTTTTTGAAGCCATTCTGTAGTGGATTTACTTCGATGTTTAGGGTCATTGTCCTGCTGCATCACTCAACTTCTACTGAGCTTCAGCTTGCGCACAGCCACCCTGACATTATCCTGTAGGATATCTTGATCAACTTGGGAATTCATTTTCTCCCTCGATGATGGCAAGCGGTCCAGGCCCCGAAGCAGCCCCAAATCATGAGGATCCCTGCACTGTACTTTACTGTTGGGATGATGTTTTCATGTTGGTATGTGGTGCACTTTTTATGCCATACGTAGTGCTGCATGTTCTTCCCAAACATCAACCTTAGTTTCATCAGTCCACAAAACATCTTCCCAGTAGTGTTGTAGAGTGTCAAGGTGGTCTTTGACAAACATGGCAATGTTTTTGTTGGAAAGCAGTGGCTTCCTTCGTGGTGTCCTGCCATGGACAACATGCCTGTTTAATGTTTTCCGTATAGCAGACCCATGAACAGAGATGTTAATCAGTCCCAGTGATTCCTTCAAGTCTTTATCTGTCACGTTAGGGTTCTTTTTTTACCTCATTCAGCATTCTGTGCCCATTGAGTCATCTTGGCTGGGTTCACATACTTTTTCTTGCCACTGTATAGTCCATCCATCGATCTATTTATCTATCTAGTCAATCCATCCATCCATTTATCTGTCTATCTATCTATCATCAATCTATCCACTCTGGAGCCCCACAGGGCTGTGTTCTCAGCCCACTCCTGTATTCTCTGTACACACATGACTATGTGGCAACACATAGCTCCAATGCCATCATTAAGTTTGCTGATGATACGTCGGTGGTAGGTCTGATCACTGACAATGATGAAACAGCCTACACAGAGGAGGTGCACACTCTGACACACTGGTGTCAGGAGCACAACCTCTCCCTCAACGTCAGTAAGACAAAGGAGCCTGTGGTGCACGTCAGGAGAAAAGACAGAGAACACAGTCCCATCACCATCAATGGAGCACCGGTGGAGAGAGTCAGCAGCTTCAAGTTCCTCAGTGTCCACATCACTGAGGAACTCACATGGTCCGTCCACACTGAGGCCATTGTGAAGGCGGCTCATCAGCGCCTCTTCTTCCTGAGATGGCTGAGGAAGTTTGGAATGAACCGCCACAACCTCAAAAGGTTCTACACCAGCACTGTAGAGAGCATCCTGACTGGCTGCATCATGGCCTGGTATGGCAATATCACTGCCCACAACTGCAAAGCCCTGCAAAGGGTGGTGCGAACTGCCAGACACATTATTGGAGGTGAGCTTCTCTCCCTCCAGGACATATATACCAGGCGGTGTGTGAAAAAAGTTTGGAGGATCATCAGAGACTCCAGCCACCCGAGCCATGGGCTGCTCTCACTGCTACCATCAGGTAGGCGGTATCGCAGCATCAGGACCCGCACCAGCCGACTCCATGATAGCTTCTTCCCCCAAGCAATCAGACTTTTGAACTCTTTATCGATCACGATACATATATCAGCACCACACTTTATTAGCCTCAGACTGGACCCACATTTTATACTTCACTTAATAACACAATGGCAACTGACTATCAACCGACAGCTGAATGTCAACACAACACTTCATATTTATTTTCACTGATTAAATGTGTGTGTGTGTGTGTGTGGGCGGGGGGGGGGGGGGTACAGTGTATTTTTATTGTATACAGTCTTATTTTTTGTATACTGTATATTGTATATTATTAGGTGTATATTGTGTTGTGTAACAAGATGTGTAAATTGTGTTTTGTGTAAATCAGATGTTTATTGTAATTGTCATGACTGCTATGTTGCTTGGAACTGCACCCAAGACTTTCACCCACTGTTGCACTTGTGTATATGGTTGGGTGACAATAGGGATTTGATTTTATCTATCTATCTGTCCGTCCATCCGTCCATCTATCCTGTCTGTCAAGGTCACATACAATACTGTGTATTTTGCCATCTGAAACTTGTACATTTTATCCTCATAAATGCATAACAGTAACAGCAGATGTGTAAAATAATAATTTTACTTGCTCGATTTGGAATTAGTGCCAAAGATTAATAGATATATTAAAGCTTATTTTCCCCAGTGACATTACAAACCTTTAATTCTTTGTTTTTTGGGCAGGGATATATATGGCAGACAACATCATTAATACAAAATCAGTTGTGAAGAATGCAGCCTCCTCGTACAGTAAACATAAAGCCATCATGAAATTGACGCTGCTGATCCAGCATATTTGCACATCCAAGTCAAATGACCGTCCATGTATACAGGCTTCTAAAACTGTTCAAACTGATCAGCCAATCACAGCTCATTCTCCGTCTCCATCAGAACTGTCCTCATGAGACGTGGTGGCTTGTTTGTGCTTTGAGCTCCCTGCTGAACTTATGTGTTTTTCAAAGTCCTCTTCGCTGATTTTTCCCTTCTTGAGTTTCTTCAGCACACGCGTGTCATTTAAAAGCTCATTGAGGTCTTCATCGTCACCATCTGAACCCTGTATCCACACATCAAGTTTAGTGTTAACATTTTATAGAGTGCATTTAACATGCTCGATTTGGAATTAGTACCAAAGATTAATACAAACATTAAAGTACCTCATTCAGTTTTCTTTTGGCTGCTACTTTTTTCTTTCTGTCCTTTCTGGTCTTCTGCTTAGACCAGGCTTTGTTCTTGACATAGTTTTTCCTCGGTGGCATATCTTTGTATTTCTCTCTCTGCTGTGCTAGCATTTTCTGTCTCTGTTTCTCACGGTTTTTATCTTTAAAACGAATGGCGTCTGTGTCCGCGATCTCCTCTTTGAAGTCAGGGAAAGTCTTTCCTCTCAGTTCAGGCATTTTGGGCAAACGGAGGAGGGCGAAACCACGAGCCAAAGCGGCAAGATCCAGATCTGTACGAGGTATATAGGTTACGACAATTACACATGCTTTTTAGGAAAGGTTTAAAAGAAAGTTCCGACATGAGAATCTCACCTTTAATGCGAAAGATCAGGCTACACTCGTGTTTGGCATACGCCTGGACACACGAGACAAAGGCTTTCATGCCTTTCTCAAATACTGCTCTATCTCTTAGAGCCATTGTCTTCAGTTTAGGAAGAACATCAACCACATCTTTCACTGGACGAAACAACTGTAGGGGACACTGCGAAAAACACAGAATTAGAAGCTATAAACAACGTCAAGACATTGACATGCTATTCATGGAATGAGTGCAATAACAATTCATGTTCGGTGATTGTCTGTACAATAAACAAAGTTACTCTCAGACTTACCTTTTGATTAATGGAAAGGAAATTTACATACGACTCTTCCATTGGTAGCAGAAAGACTAGTGCACTGCCGTGGTTCCCGATGCGTGCAGTTCGCCCACACCGATGTACAAAGGAACTAGAGAAAGGAGGCCAATAGTCATTCTAACAAATGAGCAATGGCATGCAAATCATGTCAACTTTGAAATGCTTCAAGAAAAACTGAGCTTAAACACAAAACCTTAATAAAACATGCCTTTTTTTTCCTAATGCAAATTTTACAATGGACGATCCGCCCTGTCATTTTGCAAGTGATGAAGTTGTTCAGACAATTTAGTAAATATCCGGTATATAAACATCAGGGCTGCACGATTACGACAAAACATTTACATTATTGATTATTTACCTTGATATTGTAATTGGAAAAACATGTAAACCTAAATGGAATTCTGGAATTCAAAAATATAATTCAAAGCACATATGTGTCATCACTTTTGAGTTCATGTTCCTTTACACATGTCCCGGTTACCTTGCACTGCTTGGTGGGTCGTACTGAAGAACCCAGTTCACTTCCGGTATGTCAATACCTCTTGCCATGACGTCTGTGCACACAAGAATCCCACTGCACAGAGGAAAACTCTTTTATCTGTCACATACAGTACATATACATGTCGTGCATAGACAGTGAATTATTTTTCTGCAGGTCAGCACCTTTCAATTTTGAACTCAGAAAATGATGTATTAACAAAATAAAAAATACAAAACAGAATAAAATTTAAAGAATATAAGAATAAAGAGAAAAAAATTTAAGTTAAAAGAGAATGATGTTAAATGATTATTATAATAAAAAAATACAATTAGAATAATTTAAGTAAATAAAGAAATAAATTAGAAAAAATTAGAAATTAAAAAACAGTTAAAAAATAATCAAGTTAAAAGAATATAAGAACATTTAATAACATTATAAAAAAATATTTAAAAGAATATAAGAGAAATAAAATGAGAACAAATTAGAAGTTAAAATAGAATTACATTAAAAGATTATAAGAATAAAGAAATAAAATTCAAATAATTTTCACGTTTAAAAATAAAGTTAAAAGAGAATACATTTCAAAGAATAAAGAAATAAAATGAGAAAAATTAGAACATAAAAAATAGTAAAAAATAATCGAGTTAAAAGAATATAAGAAAAGTTTATAAAATTAGAAAAAAATAGTTCAAAGAATATAATAAAGAAATAAAATGAGAACAAATTAGAAATTAAAATAGAATTACATTAAAAGATTACAAGAATAAAGAAATAAAATTAAAATAATTTTCAAGTTTAAAAATAAAGTTAAAAGAGAATACATTTCAAAGAATAAATAGTTAAAAGAATATAAGAATAAAGAAATAAAGTTTGAAAAATTCGAACTTAAAAAATAATAAATAAAAAAAATAAAGTTAAAAGAATATAAGAAAAGTTTATAAAATTAGAAAAAAAAATAGTTCAAAGAATATAATAAAGAAATAAAAGGAAAAAAGTTAAAAGTGAATAAAAGGTAAAATAATATAACAATAAAGAAATAAAATGAGAAAACATTTTAAGTTAAAAAATAAAGTAGAAACAATTTAGGATAAATCTTAAAAAATATAATAATAATAAAAGGTAAAACACAGTTTTTAGAGAAAACGAACAAAAAATAAAGATAGAATAATATAAGATTAAAGAAATAAAATAAATATAATAATCTATTATAATCTTATGTCCTCTCTGTCAACAGTTACACAAAATCCTGCAGTGCCGTTACCTCTTCAGAGCTCGGAAATCTGCGAAGATCTTGTTTCGTTTGTCTTTCATCTTGCCATGGAGGCAGTGGACGGTGACGTTCTTGATTAACACCTCCAGGGCTTTACCGAAATACTCCACACACGCACAGGTGCTGCAGACACAAAGTATGAAGCATTTGTAATGGAAATTCTATGTAACAACTTCAGAAAGTTTTAGTGAATTCAGTTCAAACCTGAAGAACACCAGCTGCTTCTCATGTTTGTGTTGTCTGAGAAACGCCACCAAAGTGTTGAACTTATCCTCGACTCGACAAATCTGCAGATAATGAAGATGTTTAGATCAACAATTCCCTGATATTTCCAGGTTTTCCATGATAATAGATTGTTATAGATGTCACATGACTCACTGTGTAGTAGTTACTGAGTCTCGCAGGGGTTTTCTGTACGCTTGTGGCCGCCACACCTTTCTCCTTCACTGTGATACGAACAGGGTTCCTCAGACCCGCTCTCACCAGCTTCTCCAGCTCTTGTGTTTGTGTGGCAGAGAAAAGTCCTGTGCGTCGCTGCTTCGGTAAATACCCCAGAATAGTGTTTAAACTGAGGAAACACAGAAAGGTGCTGTAATACGAGAAATACTACATGTGAAACGGGTCACATCTTTCATTTTATCAAATAAACTTTCCATGTAATATGAACAAAAAATGTTGTTGTATTGTGACATTACCTGTTTCAATTGTAAAAATATTCATCTGATTGAATATGCACATAACTGCATGTTATTTGCATATTATTATAAAACCAATGATACAAAAACTAAAGAGAAACATGTGTACATGTGACACATGTAGGTTGTGCTGTGTAGCCTTTGAGATACTGGACTTCCTCCATAGCGCTTAAGGTAAAACTCTCAGTATAATTCAAAAGGGTCACGTAATTTTTGTGGTCTGCGCCGCGTTATCGAGAGAAGCCGGATTGAGTAGCGTGAATGATCCCGCTCTGGAGCACAAATATTGAGAAGCCTGCTGGACTCGCACGCACCTGCATGCACACACGTGAAACACAGATGTGCCTGAGAAAATGACAAGCATATTTAGCGCTTATGATGCACCAAACGTAAGAGGAATGTAATTAAATTTTCCGAAATTTTAAATGCCGGAAAAACCCTGTCCATGTCTCTTCAATTCTCTTAGTCTCATGTGAAGCCCTGCCCACTGATAGATACGCACATGCCGCACACATGGATAGTTACGTATTGCGATTAGTGCTGTCGATTTAACACGTTAATGCAGTGCGATTAATTATATAAAAAATAACACGTTAAAAGAATTAACGCAATTAATCATGTCCCACCTGTTTTCAGCAGGGGGCAGTAAGCAAAACTCGCTGTATAGGCAATGCACAGCTTATACAGAGAGCAAACCACACTTACCGACAGCAGACAACACAAGATGAAAACTGAGAACATGTTCTTGCGTTCAAACAGCTTTATGGAGCGCAAATCCGAAAGCAGGGATCTCAAGATGTATTTTTATAAGTTTCAAACTTCGTTTAACTTGAAACAGCGACCTAAAAACAGTATGTTGATGACGCAACGCAACTGAGACACTCCAAAAGCGTCCGTCTGACGCAGATGTACATTGACATTTCCTTAAACAAGCCCTTATGATAAATCTCAGACTGATTGATAAATTCAATTGCAACATGTATTGCTGTGAACTGTACACCAATGATAGGCTTATGTTCAATAATATGGAAATAAACAAAATATTGGATTCTAAAGCCACTTTTTGTATTGTCTTTTTTAATGCTTCACTTGTGTGCCAAAATAATGTAATGCATTTAAATTATCTGAATTATTATTTTTTATATATTTATTTTATTTATAATTATTTAAAAATAACTATTTATAATTATTTAATCATTATATATTGAATTATTGTTATTTGAGGGGCTTTCTCAGCAAATATTTATGTGATTTATACAATTAATTAATCGGCATACCATGTAATTAATTTGATTAAAATTTTTAATCAATTGATAGCCCTAATTGCGATATATATATATATATACACTGTATATACAGATCACCTTACTAATTACTTAAAACACTTTTTTTCACTCAACAAATTCAAAATAATGTCTTTATTTCTTTCTTGTTCATTGTTACACACGTCACACTCAGCACCTTACTTTTCTCCTTAACAATGACTCGTTATGGGGCCATAATTCATGTACTCTACATAAATAATATATTAGAAATAAGCATAACCCTATAATGTACTTAAATGTAATTAAATGAACTAAAGTCTAAAACTGTAATCGGATTACAAAAATGAACAAATTACACCCAACACTGTAGGTATATAAAGAAGATCCTTCATCTGATGAATATATAGACCATACAAATCTTAATTTTGTAAATACTTAAATATAGAGCATTGCAACAGAGCCAAGTCTCCATTTCAAAATAAGAGTCCCCGGTGAATTTTGGGGTTGTTTATAGTTGAAAGCCCCATGTTATGCGCCAAATGTTTTTCATAGTAAGAAAAGACTACGATTTTTTTACATTCTATAAATCGATTTTAAAAACATTTGGCAGATTAATCGGTTGATGGCATTGGCAAAATCCACTATCGGTCGACCTCTAATCAGTACCTCGCCTCAAAGCCCATATCCAGCAATCGGTCTGCTTCATCCAAGACTAGAACATCCAGAGACTTCACAGCGGTGGGCAGATCAAGACCATCTGCCTTCCTCCTGAACATATCCTCCAATCGACCGGGCGTCGCAATCACAATATTGGCTCTGTGAAGTGCATAGAACAATGTATTTGCTTATATTTTTCGCTGTTTGAAAAACAGTAACATGACTTGAATGACTGCATCTTAAATACTCACCCCTGATCCTTAAACTTCTCAACATCTTCAATGGGGTTGCTGCCTCCAATTAACAGAATCTGCCTGCAATAAACACACATTTGGTTTGATTTACAGTCTGAAAACCATCATATGGTACAGTGGATGTTATGTGTACTTCAATCAACCTGAACTGAGGAAATCCCTGTAGAAAACAGCCCATAACTTCACTGATCTGCAGCGCCAGCTCACGGGTGGGAGTTATGATCAATGCGCCAACCTGAGAATACAGTAATACAGATATACAAATAAACATAAGTGATTTAAATTGGAATACTTGAACGCATGAGGCACCAGGTTTGTCCTGCATACAAATACTGTAATCAATTCATCATGATTACTTTTGTCCACATTATAGAATAACAGTGACGTCATTAAAACTATGAAACAACACAAAAGGCCTGACCTGCATCTTTTTCAACTTTTCTTCTCGCTTTAGGAGAATTTCTAAGACAGGAATCACAAAGGCGAGAGTTTTTCCACTGCCAGTCACCTATAATTGAATAAAAGGTTTATTATATGCTGTATATCCCTCCTGGTATATTATGTCAGATTTAATACAACTATCACACTATACTAAATATTAATATTACAATACTCACCGCCTCCGCAGCTACGTCTTTATTACTCATAAAAAGAGGGATGCAGGCAGACTGAAATTAAAAACGTTGTTAGTAAACAGTTAATAAACTGGTAATAAACCCCTTCAGAAACATCTCAGGGCAGACTGAAAGAATATGACTATATTAATACCTGAACCGGTGTCATGTATGTAAATTTCAGCTCTTTAAGAGTCTGTGATATGTTGTCATTAAGTTTCACAGGAAGACTGTCCCATTTTCCATCGGTGATGTTTTCCATAGTTTATAATTTTAGACGTGTCTGATCCATCAAAGTAAACTCACATGGGGAAACAATTGTGTGCTGCACAAAATGCGCTCCGATTAGGGAACGTGCATGAGTTACAAACGTTCCACATCGCTACTGCAGGACAGACGTCATCCTACAGGAAGACAGTTTGTACAGTAGAAAGCGCAATAGATTAAATGTATGAATTCCAATGATACATATGGTACCTCTGCAATGTTAACAACTTTTTATTTTTTATTTTTATAAAGGCCTTATCTAACCATTGTAAAAAGGTGCCTGGAAGGCCTAACGGGGCACCTTTCGCGGTATTATCCCGTTATCACAATCGACTGTGATTGGTCCATCCATATCAGCGTCGAGAAAAGTAACACATACCATGTGACTACGCAATCCACGTGGCGCGTAGCCACGACTGAAGAACAATTTATACATGAATATTGATACTGAAAATCTTTAATGTCCACTGAATTAAAAACACATAGTGATTTTTTTACAATTATAAAATTAATTCTTTGACAACAGCATAGCTGAAGAATCAGGAAGAACATTTTTAAAAGGCATTGTGAAGTCTCAACATTTATGAAGAGTTACATATATTATTATAAACAATGGAAAATAAAGCATGATATGATTTTAGTCTTTTTAAGAGATAATATAAACTGGCGGCTTTAATTATGGTACTTTAATTCACCAAAGTGGCATTCAACTGATCACAAAGTATAGTCAGGACATTACTGATGTAAAAATCAGCACCATCACTATTTGAAAAAAGTCATTTTTGATCAAATCTAGACAGCAGCCATCACTCCAACACCTTATCCTTGAGTAATCATGTTAAATTGCTAATTTGGTACTAGAAAATCACTTGCCATTATATCAAACACAGTTGAAAGCTATTTGGTTCATTAAATGAAGCTTAACATTGTCTTTGTGTTTGTTTTTGAGTTGCCACAGTATGCAATAGACTGGCATGTCTTAAGGTTAATATTAGGTCAAAAATGGCAAAAAAGAAACAGCTTTCTCCAGAAACTCATCAGTCAATCATTGTTTTGAGGAATGAAGGCTATACAATGCTTGAAATTGCCAAAAAACTGAAGATTTCATACAAAGGTGTACACTACAGTCTTCAAAGACAAAGAACAACTGACTCTAACAAGGACAGAAAGAGATGTGGAAGGCCAGATGTACAACTAAACAAGAGGATTAGTACATCAGAGTCTCTAGTTTGAGAAATAGACTCCTCACATGTCCTCAGCTGACAGCTTCATTGAATTCTACCCGCTCAACACCAGTTTCATGTACAACAGTAAAGAGAAGACTCAGGGGTGCAGGCCTTATGGGAAGAATTGCAAAGAAAAAGCTACTTTTGAAACAGAAAAACAAAAAGAAAAGGTTAGAGTGGGCAAAGAAACAGACATTGGACAACAGATAATTGGAAAAGAGTGTTATGGATCTTAACCCCATTGAGCTTTTGTGGGATCAGCTAGACTGTAAGGTGCGTGAGAAGTGCCCAACAAGACAGACACATCTATAGCAAGTGCTACAGGAAGTGTGGGGTGAAATGTCACCTGAGTATCTGGACAAACTGACAGCTAGAATGTCAAGGATCTGCAAAGCTGTCATTGCTGCACATGGAGGATTTTTTGATGAGAACTCTTTGAAGTAGTTTAAGAAGTTCTGAACATTTTTTTCAAATTGTAATTGTAATTTTTCATGTTATTAATGTCCTGACTATACATTGTGATCAATTGAATGTCACATTGGTGAATAAAAGTAACAATTTCTTTCCATAAGAGCAAAATCTGTACATTATTCCAAACTTTTGGCCGCCAGTGTATGTCGATTGAGAAACTGTGGAGTGCCAACACCTTGAGTTTTACTCTAAACATTTTTATACACAAAATAATTGAAAATCAGGTCAATACGTTTATATCATAAACCCTTTTGTTGTGTTCATTTGTCAAAAATGACCAACCCATTATGATTGTTAATAAATCTCTCATATTGCATATATTTACCCAAGATATTGCATTAGATATTTTTGTCTACTTCTTTTCTAGTTTTATTGAAGGATTAATTGAACTTTATTTGAGTTTATACCGGGCTTGTGGGGGGCATTCCCTGCAGAAAAAAAAATGTTATAAATTAACAACCACTTGCTTGATCTAAACAAAAAATTTGTCAATTTAAAGCTTAGAATCTGGAGTTTACAATGCGTATAGCTGATCCTACCAATTCTTAATTATTTTAATTTGATGACAAATTAGAACCATTTTGTTCTCATAATTTGCAAATTTGTTATCTCAACAATTTTATTTAGAGTTAGTAAAAACAAAAAAGATGAGATAGCCATGTGTTATATATCATTGGAAAGGTCTCAATTAGTAAAATACAATGAGAAAATTAGTTTCACACAGAGGCCAAACTGGACTGAGTTTTAGTGAATGAATTTTCCACTGACACACATAAATATAATATACATGAGTGTCTTTTTGTCACGTTTTTCCTCATTACTTCCTGAAACATACATATAACATAGACAATGACATATCGTAACTTACAGCTGACTATCCTGATTCAAACGAGCCCAAACACAACATAATATAAGCAGATCTTGAAATATTCCTCAGAGTGTTTATGTGTGTGTACATGTCTGAGGACTTTGTGTGTGCAAACACACATCCACATATATGCTCATCTAAAGGATTAGGATGCTTCTGAACACTTAATATTTCTGTATTTTGTAGTCTAATCCATTCATTTCCAAGGGCCGGTCATTTTTGACCGGGAACACCGCAGGTGTAACAAAGTGAAATAAAACCAAAAAAAAAAAAAAAAAATGTAAAGAAAATGGCCCATTTTTTTTTATGTTTTCAGATACCATATGTGAACAAAGTCAAGTTGGATTAAGTAAAAATAAAATTCGAAAAAAAAATAAAGTCATCCGGGTCTAATTGACCAGAACACAACATAAGGGTTAAATTAATGTACATTTGCAAAACTAGAGCTACAGAAAAAAAACAAAAAACAAAACAAAAAAAAAACATTTTAAGAACATGTTTTATGTTTATTAAAACAAATCCATATTCAACATATTTATTGTAGTATCATCAGTTTCCCAGTAGTCGTAGCCAAATAATTTAGCATTTTCATCAATGTAAAAGTTGGTTTAGACAACAAAAATTTTACAAATCTATTTAAAGTACTCCCCTCAAGAAGAAACTGAAGACAAGGGAAAAACCGGGCCAGAACTATCCCACCTAAACATTTAAAAACACATCAGTAAATCTTCAAAAAGCAACTGCTTAGTCATTTTACTGCATTACCAGCATCAGGTTTAATTATGTGCCATGGAGGTTGTTGGCGTAACTAAATATAATACTGAGCTGTGATATTAAATGTGCTTGCCGTGACATTTCTCGACATCAGTGAGTGCTGACTTTCCATTTGCTCAAACTGTTCATGTCATGGTTTAATTCCATCATGCAATTCAACACAATCCTCAACCGTGTTGCACTTTCTTTCATTTGGGGCGACACCAAAACACCATTTATACTTCATTCTCATAGTAATGTGTACTTATAACACAAGCCATAAATAAAAATGAGGCTCTTTCAAAATAAATGTACACAAGTTGGGCTAGAACAAATTCAATTATTGTATAAATTCCACCTTTTACACAAAAACAAACATGGAAGAGATCTAAAACTCGGGCAAAGGAAAAAACATGAAAATAACGACTGATGGACTAGCAAACGACCAGGATCTTCCGATTCTCTGCTGAATGGGATGTCCAATTTGTAAAACTGGTAAATCACGACTCGATGTGGTTGCGTAGTTGAACACAGACGAGATGTTACACGACTCTTCGCACTTCAAAGAATCTCTTCAGGTAGTAAATCTGTCCGAGGGTCATGGCCACCAGCACCAGAGCTTCAAAGAATGACCACAGCACCACCCTGCTGTTTGTGTTATCATTGACTAAAGGGCAGAAACAAAATTAGACAGTTAAAAGAGAGACAGATTTCTTCAATGTTCGCAAAATTAAGATCTATCCTAAAAGTGAATCAGAGGCAATTTAGACATGCATATTCTAGCATGATCAGCTTTTTATAACTTACTTGCACGGTGTATTCTCTCTCGAACCTCCATGTACTCCTGCTCATGTTTGACCGCCGTCATTGCAACCGCCAGCTCGTTAATCATCTCCTCAAGCTTATTCTGATGTGCTGGAAATAAATGAGCACACATTAACTCTTAAGGTTTGTATTAACGCAAGCATTACTGCTAACGCAGCATGCAAACATAAATCACACCAAGACAAATTATGCTTCAGTTAAGAGCCAACTTTGAACACTCCACATCTACATGCAAGAGTTCACATGTCACAAACATGTTTGGAGCTTTAGATTTAGTTTCAGTAATTAAAAACACCATCAGATTTAGGCATAAGATAGTCTGAACCTCATGTAAACCAACTTGACAAGTATTTTCTTTCAAAACACAAGTGATCAAAACGATTCATGTTATTCCTTAAAAACAAAAGCCACACCTGATTACATTCATCTCTCCTTTGCCATTCATAAATGTGTAGCCCTACAGTACCTACAGTTTACACATGCTACTGCCAGCAGCATATCAGTAAATGAAATGTGCTTGTACACAGAGGTGCAAATCAAACACGTAAGTTATATGGGTTAAAATGGTCTTTGTTTTTTCCATTCTCTGCCTACCATCCCAGCTGTCACCACCACCTGTATAGGCCAGGAAGAAGGCCATGATAGATATAAAAAGACAAGTTAAATCATAATGAAAGTACTGTATACCATCACTGTGAAACATATTGAGACTACCTGAAAACTATTTAATATGAGGTTAAAAATGCAGCTGAGAAAAGTTGAATTAGACAAACAGTTAACAACTGTCAATAATAAATGCAAAAGAACATATTACACTTCAGCAGAAAGTTATGATCAATACAAATGCTCATTTGTAATGTTTGTTTTGTTTTTAAGAGATGCCATTGTTTATTGACGCTGACTACCACCCCTGGAGCCACAAGTTCGAATCCAGGGAGTGCTGAGTGACTCCAGCCAGGTCTCCTAAGCAACCAAATTGGCCCGGGTGCTAGGGAGGGTAGAGTCACATGGGGTCGCGATTAGTGGTTCTCGCTCTCAATGGGGCGTGTGGTAAGTTGTGCGTGGATCGTGGAGAGTAGCATGAGCCTCCACATGCTGTGAGTCTCCGTGGTGTCATGAGCCACATGATAAGATGCGCAGATTGACGGTCTCAGAAGCTGAGGCAACTGAGACTTGTTCTCCACCACCCGGATTGAGGCGAGTAACCGCGCCACCACGAGGACCTAGTAAGAAGTGGGAATTGTGCATTCCAAATTTGGAGAAAAGGGGATAAACTTAAAAAATAAAAAAATAAAAAATAGATGTCATTGTTTTTTGGCCCAATATGGGATAAGCCATTTATTTTTACTATTAAAATCATGAAAAATAAAAGGCAGTACCATTCTATGAAATATTAATACAAGAGCTGGGAAACTTAATGCAACTTAATTACTGCAAATAATAGTAAAAAATTAGTTCAGATTAATGCAATGAATCCAGTATCCATTAAATAATAAATATAGTTAATAATAGTTTTGAGATTTTAAACTTCAGCATTCAGTATGTTTATATCTGGACATATAGTGTTTTATAATGCATTTGACAATGTACACAAAGTTTCTTTTGCCAATAAAGCGTGATGTGAATTGAATATGTCCATTTGATGCTATTATTAATAAAAGTTCACTAGAAACCATCAGAAGATTTTACTTTTAACTTTTAATTACAGCATACTGATTTTATGGCATGCATACATATACTTGTATCAAAGATTTAAACCTGTAAAAATGTGTCTAATTAACTATCTGGAAAAAATTAACATTTTAACATACATATTTAAATAATTAAAATAAATGATGATTCTTGCAAGTTCTTTGAGACAAAGTACAAAGTAAATTTATCTATGATTATATTTTAATGTTTGTTTTAATGTCCCATGATTAATCGGGATAAATCACAGAAAAATGCGTGATTAATTAGATACATTTTAATTGATTCACAGCTCTAATAAATACTTTACAATTGAAATAATATATTATTTTTCACGTTACACTAATGAGAATATTGCAATGACCAATGCGGTAAAGAGAATTGGGGGATAAAATGTGCATTAATACCATGAAAACAATGTCACAATGCAAATTATTATTATTTTATTTTGTTCTACATTAGAATCTTAAAAACCTATATAAATGTTGTTTAGGTGCGCATAACAAGAAAAATGTATCTTATTTAAATATATTTCTATGACTGTTCTAGGCGTGGAAATCATAGTTTTAAAATTCCCTGATATTTCCAGGTTTTCAGGGACCGTGGGAATCCCGCCATATGGAGGAGAGAGGGTCACACTATGAGTTACAAATCTTCCCAGAAAACTTCAGTTGTTGTGCTCACCCTCTGTCTCCATGCCCTGTCCTTTGGGCACCTCGCCGATGTCAATAGTGAACATCACAATTTTAGGGGTCATGGTGGACATCTTGTTGCTGAAGCAGAACTTGTAGGTTCCGTCCATATGAGCGGCCACAGAGTACTTCCCGCTGGACTCACGGTCTCCTTTATAGATCTGCTTCCCATCAGGCCCAGTTATCTGTTAAAGACATGCATTAAACACATTTTAAAACGGATAGTTCTGGTCCTGGATGCTGATTGGTCAACAGCCGTGCTTTATTCATGATAAAACACAGCTCTGACTAGCAATGTTCCGTTTACTGCCAGGGAATATTAGATGCCTATAGGATGGCATTTAAGGATTTTACTTACAAAAGTTTAGATTTAATGAACATTTGTGTCCTTAATAAGTTTACTATGTGGTGAGCGTTTTATAAAATCAGTAAGGCACTCAAGGCTGTGCCATTTTGTGAATATAGTCATGGCTGAAAGGCTTCACAACGTGCCTAACAACGCCCTTCAGGCATGACTATATACACAACATAGCAAGGCCTCTCATGCCTTATTGCTTAATTATAGTGTGACGAGAAGGAGGGCAGCTGCTGTGTGTGTCTCTCTTGAACTTGGCCTTATCCCTCTCCTCGGCTGATTAGCCCGATTGGGGACTGGCCATGCGGACTCACGGCCCGGCCCTCTTCCATGTCACACTTACATATGCATTCAAGAAACATCAGTAATACAGAAACTCACAAAACCAGCCACACTTGCTTCGCACTGGACCCTGTAATCTGTTCAAAACACGCATTAAACAATAGCCTACATTTGTTTAAATCTTAGCAATGCCCTAGCGACCACCCCCAATAACCCCAGCAACCACTTAGCAATGCCTTATCGACCCACCCAAAACACCCTAGAAACCATCTAGCTACCAGCTAGCGACCACCCCATAATACCCAAGCAATGCATTAACGGTCACCACCCTTGCAACTACCTAGCAAACACCCCAAACATCGAGCAACACCTTCAGGCACCAGCACACTAGCGACCACCCAGAACACCCCAGCAACCAACTCACAACCACCTAGCGACCACCCATAACACCCTAGTAACTGCTTAGTAACACCCTAGCGACCACCCTAACAATGACCTAGCGACCACCCAGAACATCCTAGCAATGCCTTAAAGCACCAGCACACAAGCGACTAGGCCTGTTGCGGTTATTAAATAATCGTCTGATTTGTGCACTTCAAATTCCAATCACATTTTTCATTGTCCCAAATTTGGAATACCCAATTCCCAATGCACTCAGTCTTTGTGGTGGCGTAGTGACTCCGGAGACATAGCGCGTGTGGAGGCTTCACGCTATTCTTCACGGCATCCACGCACAACTCACCACACACCCCACTGAGAGCGAGAACCACATTATAGCGACCACGAGGAGGTTACCCCATGTGACTCTACCCTCCCTAGCAACCAGGCCAATTTGGTTGCTTAGGAGACCTGGCTGGAGTCACTCAGCACGCCCTGGATTCGAACTCACGACTCCAGGGGTGGTGGACAGCGTCTTTATTCACTGAGCTAACCAAGCCCCCAAAATAAGGGAATTTTAAGCAAATCTAAATGCCATCAATGTCACGTTTGTGTCTCATTCAGTTGAACTCCGAGCGTCCATGAGCCGCACCACAAACGTCAACAAGATCAGCTCCTGTCCATTAGAGCACGTGAGGTGCTTCTCAAGTGCCCTGATGCGCGAGCCATCAGCAAAAGCTCGCACCAAACTCTAGCGAACATATAAACAAACAATTATAACTTGATAGTGAATGCAAAACGCTCCAATTTCACTTTAAACGATCATGTAATGGCGAATGTGCCTGGTCATAACGGGTTAATATACGCAGAGTGTTAATGACACGCAGTGATGCAGAGGAGGAGACGCATGCATACTTTATTTCTATGAAGTGATTAAATGACGACATCTCAAAGGTTTTGCTTCATTATAAATAAGGGCTCGTGGGTTTAATAAAAGAGCATTAAAATGTGTGCAAGTGAAGAAATTAGGATAAAAATATTTTACCATTGCATAATATAATATATAAAAATTATGTTTTATTTTTTATACAAAACATTTATATAAAAGAAGTTTCAAAAACAACAGTGTAAGTTTAAAATTGTTTTAAGCATTTAGAAATATTTTGATCTTTGTTTATATCATTCAAAAGTTTTTAAAGCCTTAACATTAAATCATATATCCCCATTTTATTATTTGAGTTATATATTTGAAGTTAAATAACATCTTAAGGTGTACGAAGCACACATGCACCTTAAAGGAATATTCCGGGTTCAATACAAGTTAAGCTCAATTGACAACATTTGTGGCATAACACTGATTACTACAAAAGTTCATTTTGGCTCATCCCTCCTTTTCTTTAAAAAAATGCAAAATTCGAGGTGACGGTGAGACACTTACAATGGAAGTCAATGGGGGCCAATTTTTTAACGTTAAAATACTCACTTTTGAAAAAGTATAACCACAAGACGTAAACAATATGTATGTTAACATGATTTTAGGGTGATAAAATCGCTTACTAACCGCATCTGTGTAAAGTTATAGCCAATTTTACCACTTCGTTGCCATGACGATGTAATGTCAACAAACCTTAAAACCAAAAAATTACATTTTAAACAACTTTACAGCTCAAATAATACATACGTTTTAACGGAAGAATTAATGTAAGTGCTTTTATAAAATTTTAAGCTTCACATTTCTGCCTTTTAACCCTCCAAAAATTGGCCCCATTCACTTCCATTGTAAGTGCCTCATCATAACCTCCATTTTAGCTTTTTTTTTTTTTTTTTTAAAGAAAACGAGGGACAATTCGAAATAATTTTTGTGGTAATCAACATTATGCCACAAGTGCTGTCGATTAAGCTTAACTTGTATTGAACCCGGAATATTCCTTTAAGAAACATGACAATGAACTGATGGTGAAAGCCCTATGAGACAATTAATCGTCAGCCAAATTTCATAATCGTGACAGCCCAGAACACCCTAGCAAACACTTAACAATGCCCAAGAGCACTTTTGCTACTTTGTTGTTAATGTAGCATGAACAATCTCTGATCATGATAAGTGGCAACTGTCAAGAACTGACATTTTAACTCCTAAAACTAGAATCCAAGCACTTAAACTCACTTTTAGAACCAGCATTTCCGGACATGACAAGTGGTCAGCAAACATATGGTGAAGGCGAAACTGAGAAAAGCGCAACTCAACTACATTTCTTTTCCTTAACCAGTGAATGCCACCTTAAAGGGACAATTTTAACACCTAATAAATAAAATCCAAACCCTAATAATCGGCTAGAATTACCAAGTCACAGTTATTAAAGCAGATCCCAGTTTGAGTAACCATGTGGTGGAAACAAGGAGAGAAAAACAAAGCCACACCACACTTACCTTTACATTAAATACTGATTATTAAATATTTATTGGACCATTTATCACCTACACTACACTTTTAATCACCAAGTTACTGTCATTACAACATAACCTGGTTTGAACAACCATCTTATGTGTGCAAAACAGACAAAAACACAAGCAAACCTCATTTAGTGTAACTTTAATACGTCATTTCACCCCTAAATCTATAATCTAAACACTAACAATCACTCTAAAGCCCTCAATTCACTTTCGGTTTGATCACCTATCCGGTATGAGCGCGACAGGCACACTTTCAAACACCTTGCAGCGCTTGTTTGTGGTCTATAATGTATATCAAGCACATATATTGGCATTCAGGTGTATTTTTGAGCTAACCTCCACATCGATGTCCAGGAATCCGCCCTCCGCCACCTCAAACATCAGGCCCATCTTCGTGCCCGAGTTCACGCGCTCATAGAAACACTCCTCCGCGTGCGCGTCGATGCTCACGAAATAACCGGACGCGGTATAGGACAGCACGCAGAGAAGCAGCACGAGCTCCGTGAACGTAAACATGTCTGTTCGCGGTATTAATGCAGCTTATAACCCATAAAAGAGCGTTTATATCGCGCTCGACCGACTCATGTAGAAAGGCGGAGACTGACAGCGCGAGCTGCTCCACTGATGATGCCACGTCAAGCTTTAGACGAGCCGCGTGCGGGGACAAAAAGTGGACGTGACGCGGTCCGCGATTGCAAAAAAAAAAAAAAAAAAAAAAAAAAGGTGGAGTTCGTCAGTTTTGTTTATTGCATTCCAGTTTTATGGCAATGCAACATAAAAGGCAAATATCTATGAGAAATCATGTCATTACAGACTGAAAACATTTTACATCAACATGTGCATAGGCATGTAAATGATGTATATTAAAGATTATATTTTCTACAGTTGATGTTAATATTGTATATTGTGATTTGTTCTGAAACAACCAACTAAGGCAAATTCCCAGAAATTGTAACTGTAAATTATACTAATACTAATACTAATAATACAAAGCAAAAATATGTTAGATGGGTTATGTTAAACCATATTTTTTCATTTATTGAAATACATATTATGAACAGTTATTATATATCATAATACAATTTAATGGTCAGTTGACGTGACCTGTGGTGCGTCTAATGCATATAAAACTGTTTAGTTTGAAACAGCACGTTCATAACTCTTTAAGAATTATCATGCATGCTTTTTATTTTTATGGTCCCACATTAATTGAGATACTACATGCAATATTTGTATTTTTATTATTTTAAAAAAAATACAATTGTCACACTGCAGGGCTATTTAAGTAAACTGAAAAATGGTATTTAAAAATGGAGAAAAACTTGAAAGAAATAGTGATCAGTTACAGCATCCACTATATATAAAATATCTATCTATCTATCTATCTATCTATCTATCTATCTATCTATCTGTCTGTCTGTCTGTCTGTCTATCTATCATCATCATCATCATCATCTATCTGTCTGTCTGTCTGTCTATCATCATCATCTATCTATCTATCTATCTATCTATCTATCTATCTATCTATCTATCTATCTATCTGTCTGTCTGTCTGTCTGTCTGTCTGTCTGTCTGTCTGTCTATCATCATCAGCATCTATCTGTCTGTCTGTCTGTCGGCCTATCATCATCATCATCATCATCATCATCATCATCTATCTGTCTGTCTGTCTGTCTGTCTATCATCATCATCAGCATCATCTATCTATCTATCTATCTATCTATCTATCTATCTGTCTGTCTGTCTGTCTGTCTGTCTATCTATCTCATCATCATCATCATTATCTATCTGTCTGTCTGTCTGTCTGTCTGTCTATCATCATCATCATCATCATCATCTATCTATCTATCTATCTATCTATCTATCTATCTATCTATCTATCTATCTATCATCATCATCATCTGTCTGTCTGTCTGTCTGTCTATCATCATCATCATCATCATCTATCTATCTATCTATCTATCTATCTATCTATCTATCTATCATCATCATCTGTCTGTCTGTCTGTCTGTCCATCCGTCTTTCTATCTGTCTGTCTGTCTATCTATCTATCTATAGACATCATCATCATCAATCAATCTATCTATCTATCTGTCTGTCTGTCTGTCTGTCTGTCTGTCTGTCCGTTCATCCGTCTTTCTATCTGTCTGTCTGTCTGTCTGTCTGTCTATCTATCTATCTATCTATCTATCCAGTTCACTCAAATAAACATAATCTAATGTGTTGATATGTGGCAGTATTTACAGTAAGATAGGAAAGCATAACAATGGACTGTGCAATAATTGTGGATTACCGGAAACTGTTGAACATGTTTTATTAGAATGCATATGTTATTACAAAGAAAGATATCAGCTCAGTGAAGATGTTAAAGCCATATCCAAAGGGATAAATAGTTTAACATGACAGAATTTATTGAAAAACAATTCAAAAGAGACTAAGGCTGTATTAGATTACCTAAAGACAACAGGTCTAATTAGAAGAATATAACATCAAGTCCTTGGGAAATAATATGATATTCAGATTAAACAATTAGGTTTCAGATAGGTCTCTCTTTTCCATCTTTTTATTTCCTTCTTCATCAATGCCTCACACTCCTTCCCAGTAGGTGGCGGAAATGCACCTAAGCTGTATTGCCAACCGCCAATAAATCCAAAGAAGAAGAAGAAGAAGATATGTTGTAGTGCTGTTGTTCTTCTCTTCACCTCTAGAGGGCGCGTCAGTGCGTCGCGCTGTGTGTCGCAGCTTTGGTGACGTTTTTCCGAAAACTCTGTCCTCCGCTGCGGCCTAGCGCTCCCGTTCCCTCTCTCCCGTCACTTTATTCGCTCATGTCCATCTTTCCGAACCCGAACCGAGCGGGATCCGCTGCCGTATGAGGGGGTAAATACGGGACTGTCGATTTAAACTAAGTTTTGACCCCGAAAGTGAGTGAAATTACAGTAAACAGAGTGAGGAAGCGATGACATCCCGGAGGTGAGAAAGTAGCAAAACAACCACGAAAATCTCTTTATTTCTCATTTTACCTAACTCTCTGGCCTCTTGTTGTGATGATAAATACTATTAATGTATTTTTAAAGTGTTTAAAGTGCCTTGAGTGCGAATTGAACATGTTAAATGTCGGGAATTGAGTAATTGTAGCATAGCAGGACGAGACTGAACATGGTTTAGTCTGAAAGAGTCTTTGAAACGGGAGTTAAATGAATTTTACGGATGTTATTGATGGTAATTTGACAGGTCATATTGTGTTTTGGCAGATTTGACCACAGACAGAGAGATGATGAAGTAGGACACGGTTTTGTGTGTTTGTGAGAGCAATATGGTTGAATAAACTTCATTTAACTTAATTTAGCTAATTGTGGTTAAGATCTGACCTAGCCAGAGTCAGCACTGTTTTCATTTGACATGTACTAGATTGATTGATAGATGGATGGATGGATGGATGGATGGAATGATGGATGGATGGATGGATGGAATGATGGATGGATGGACAGATAGATTGGTAGAACAATAGATAGATTGATATATAGAAGGATGACTGGACGGACAGATGGACAGGCAGACAGATAGATTGATATATAGGTAGATAGACAGACAGATGGATGGATGGATGGATGGATGGATGGACGGATGGATGGACAGACAGATAGATAGGTAGACCAATAGATAGATTGATATATAGGTAGAAAGATAGACAGATGGATGGATGGACGGACGGATAGAGAGAGGTAGAATGATAGATTGATATATAGGTAGAAAGATAGAGAGAGAGATTGATGGATGGACAGACAGATAGATAGGTAGAACAATAGATAGATTGATATGTAGGTAGAAAGATAGAGAGAGATGGGTGGATAGATAGATGATAAATGGATGGATGGCTAGATGATGGATGGATGGATGGACAGACAGACAGGTAGATAGTTAGAACAACAGATTGATATATAGGTAGAACGATAGATTGGACAGACAGATAGATTGATATATAGGTAGAAAGACAGACAGATAGATAGATGGATGGACGGACAGATGGACAGATAGATAGGTAGAACAATAGATAGATTGATATATAGGTAGAAAGATAGAGAGAGAGAGAGATACATGGATGGATGGATGGATAGACAATGGATGGATAGACGGACGGATGGACAGACAGATAGATAGGTAGAACAATAGATAGGTTGATATATAGGTAGAAGGATAGAGATGGATGGATGGACAGACAGATAGATTGGTAGAACAATAGATAGATTGATATATAGGTAGAAGGATAGAGAGAGATAGATGGATGGATGGATAGACGATGGATGGATGGATGAACAGACAGATAGATTGGTAGAACAATAGATAGATTGATATATAGGTAGAGAGAGAGAGAGATGGGTGGATAGACGATAAATGGATGGACAGATAGAGAGATAGGAAGAACAATAGATTGATATATAGGTAGAAAGATAGAGAGAGAGATGGATGGATGGATAGATGATGGATGGATGGACAGACAGATAGAGAGAGAGGTAGAACAATAGATAGATTGATATATAGGTAGAGAGAAATAGATAGATGGATGGATGGACGGATGGACAGATAGAGAGATAGGTAGAACAAAATATAGATTGATATATAGGTAGAGAGAGAGAGAGATGGGTGGATAGACGATAAATGGATGGACAGATAGAGAGATAGGAAGAACAATAGATTGATATATAGGTAGAAAGATAGAGAGAGAGATGGATGGATGGATAGATGATGGATGGATGGACAGACAGATAGAGAGAGAGGTAGAACAATAGATAGATTGATATATAGGTAGAGAGAAATAGATAGATGGATGGATGGACGGATGGACAGATAGAGAGATAGGTAGAACAAAATATAGATTGATATATAGGTAGAAAGATAGATAGAGAGAGAGAGATGGAAGGATGGATGGATGGACAGATAGAGAGAGAGGTAGAACAATAGATAGATAGAGAGAGAGATAGATGGATGGATGGACAGATAGATAGATTGATATATAGGTAGAAAGAGAGAGAGAGAGATGGGTGGATAGATGATAAATGGATGGATGGCTAGATGATGGATGGACAGACAGACAGGTAGATAGGTAGAACAACAGATTGATATATAGGTAGAACGATAGATAGAACGACAGACATACAGATAGATAGATGATGGACGGATGGACGGATAGGTAAAACAATAGATTGATATATAGGTAGAATGATAGATAGACAGATAGAAAGATAGATAGATGGATGCATTGAGATAACACTTAACGTCTTATATTGTTGTGCATCTGTAGCTTCTCTCAGTGTTGTAATCTTGTATGCATTGGCATTTTTAGAATATTTCATGGTTCAGTTGGATTTCTTTGCAATTACTGGCCAAATTGATAAGGTAGATTGTCACGAGTATTTATACTACTAAACAAAAAGACATTCTTTGATGACCTGCTTAAAAAGAATATTCAACAATATTGTTTTTAGGTATTTTACTTTTATTTTGATTAGTCTTTCTGTCTATAATATACTGTCTTTTTGCTTGTTGTCATATCCTGAAGTCACTCTTGCACATTTCTGTTGATAGGTGGTTCCATCCCAACATTACCGGAGTGGAGGCTGAGAACCTTCTACTCACTCGTGGTGTAGACGGCAGTTTTCTGGCCCGTCCCAGCAAAAGCAACCCTGGAGACTTCACGCTCTCTGTTAGGTGAGAAGCGATGGATAAACTAGGATTTAAAGGAAAATTTCAGTTCAATATAAGTTATGATTAATTAACAGCATTTGTGGCATAATGTTGAGTACAATGGAAGTGAATGGGTCCAGTCCATAAACACACAGTTTCAAAAGTATAGCCACAAGATGTAAAACAATGTGATACAATCACTTACTAACCGCATCTGTGTAAAGTTATATCTAATTTCACAACTTTGTTACCAACGAAGCTCTCTAATCCTTGCATTGGATATCACTTTACACAGATTAGATTAGTAAACGATTTTATTGTTTACGTCTTGTGGCTATACTTTTGAAGCATATTTTAATGTTTATGGATTGGCCCCATTCACTTCCATTGTAAGTGACGTAGTGTTTTTTGTTTTTTAATAAATGAGGGGGGAGTCAAAATTATTTTTGTGGTAATCAATTTTATGCCACAAATACTGTTGATTTGATTGAGCTTAACTTGCATTTTACCCGGAATATTCCTATGAGATGGAAATAACTAATTTTGACTGGAAAGAAATCATTATGCGGTCACATTTGGAATCTGTTCCTTGAAAGAATGACTCCATAAAGCCTTATGTTGCATTGAGATTTAGTGGTCAGTGTGAGAGTGTTTTGGTTTAGTTGACGGAACGTTCTTGCATTCCAGTGATCTTACATTAGTTGATGGCATACATGTGCTTTTATGCCTTGCAAACCTAAACATTTGGTTTTCTGTGATGTTTTTAACATTGTTATTTTGCAGATTGTGCTGATTTTAATATGTCAACAAGGTAATTTTATGTAGTTATATATAGAATATAAAAAATTGCAAGAGTGACTTGTGATCTTGTCTTGGAAGCATCGCTAAGAGTGGGTTGACATTTTTAGAAATTCTAAACAAATCAGTGTCTTTGTGCACCGTATGCCCTCATTTTCCAGTAAAAGTGTTTATTAGAAGACTTTATTATTTTTATACTATATTGTCCAGCCTCAGTTACTACAATAGTATGTCTATGCAATGCACACAGTAACACCGTAAACATAAAACGAGGATTCAATAATGATGGGGATAAAATATACTTTATTAAATGTAAAAATAATATGCTTAAATATGCAATATAACAATTATTAGAAGTCGATTTCAGAAGTCATACATATTAAACATGTCACAGTAACTTCACCGGACAATGTAGATACATCGCAATCGGTTAACACATGAGTAATGTTCAGTTCATAAAAGCATGACAAGCAATATAAGCTTCAACAACCCATCCAGAAAACATATCCCAGCATTATAGCAGGTAAACAACTTCACAAAACAGATAACCGATAAACATCCATCTAGACTGCAATGATGCTGTCTTGAACTGTGTGAGTGTTACTGAACTGAGTTGAACAGTGTAGTTAGTTTCTCCAGCTGGAACATGAGACAGCCGACACTTCTTTCCTGTGTGTGCGGACATGACGTAATGACGTAAGGATGTGCATCATAAGCCAGCGATTTCATGCCAAAACAAACCCGACAGCTCAAAATACAAATAATTTTTATTGGCTAACCATAGTGAATCGGGGTAAGGTAAGGACAATGTTTTGAACACTAACTGTTTATGTATTCAATCAATAATGGCTAAACAATAACTTTTATTATATATTGTTTTTCACCATGAAAATAGATATGGAAGCTGGCATGGAGTTATCACCAACACATTTTTATTTTTTTATTTTTTTAATATTATTAATAATATGTTTTTAAATATATTTTATGTATTGTTTTGTTCTTGAATAAAAGCAATGTTTAAATAAAATTGACACTATTTGTGAAGCTTATAAAAATATATTGGTAAAAAAAAATGTTTTGGGTGGCCAGTGAAAATGTTGGCAGGGCAAGTAAAAGTCTGAGGTTCTTCCCTGACATGGCAAGCAGAAAAAATCCTTATTGTTGGGCTACAGTAAGAAGTTCTTCTCTCTTTTTTAGGCGAAATGGCGCCGTCACCCACATTAAGATCCAGAACACGGGAGACTATTATGACTTGTACGGGGGAGAGAAGTTTGCCACGCTAGCTGAGCTGGTGCAGTATTACATGGAACACCACGGACAACTGAAAGAGAAAAATGGAGACGTCATTGAGCTCAAGTATCCACTCAACTGTGCCGATCCCACTTCGGAGAGGTGAGTACAAACATAGTTCATTGTCTGTGTGTCCTGTCATGATTGGGGCAAAAGTTGTGTTTTTTGGCTGTTTTTATTGGTGTCCAAGCGCCCTCCACTGACATTGTTTTTGTCTGCAAGGTGGTTTCATGGTCACCTGTCTGGTCGTGAAGCTGAAAAGCTGTTGACTGAGAAGGGCAAGAACGGAAGTTTCCTGGTGAGAGAAAGTCAGAGTCACCCGGGAGATTTTGTGCTGTCCGTACGGACCGGCGACGACAAGACGGACAGCAGCGACAGCAAACCTAAAGTCACCCACGTCATGATACGCTGCCAGGTAAACGTGTAATATTTGTAGAGGTTAAATTACTTGCTCTTACCCCAGTTTAAAGGTGTAGTGTGTAATTTCTGAACCACTAGCTTCACCAGATGGAATTGCAACAATTTCAAACCGGTTTCCTAGAAATATTTGTTTCCAAATCACTGTGATATTGAGCTTATTTCCTTGTTTTCTGTTGTATAAGTGGGATGTTATTGTGTTACAGCATGATTTGAAGTTTGATGTTGGTGGTGGAGAGAAATTCGACTCCCTCACAGATCTGGTGGAACATTACAAGAAAAATCCCATGGTGGAAACGCTTGGAACAGTCCTGCAGCTCAAACAGGTGTGTTGATGACCGTTTACAGCATTGATGCACACTTATGGGCCTTTAGGATATGTTTTGGGTTAAAGAAATAGACTCTATCATCGTCTGCTCAACTTTGTTGTTCCAAAACTTTGAAGAACAATATGAAGAAGTTAAGCGTTAGAAGTTTAGAATGTGCAAACAGCTCTTATTCATACAATTAAAGCAGACAGTGACAATGGACTGTGTGTCTTGCAGCCTCTGAACACTACCCGCATCAACGCCGCAGAGATCGAGAGTCGGGTGCGAGAGCTCAGCAAGCTGGCAGAGGCCACTGATAAGGTCAAACAAGGCTTTTGGGAGGAGTTTGAGGTAAGAGCCAATTAGCACACAGTTTAGTGGCAGATTAGCCAATGATCTGTCAGTGTGTGATATGGGAGTCATTCGTACTTCTATGTCCACAGACGCTTCAACAGCAGGAGTGTAAACTGCTCTACAGTCGCAAAGAGGGACAGCGGCCAGAAAACAAGAACAAGAATCGATATAAGAACATTCTTCCCTGTGAGTAAATAACATCGGCTCCCAAAAACCCACCGGACTCTCAGTATGCTATGCACCACATGCAAATGAGACAATGCTCATGACTAACATGCTTGTTTCTATGTCTCCTACTCAGTCGACCACACGCGAGTCGTACTGGACGACGGCGATGCAAATGAGCCAGGGTCCGACTACATCAACGCCAACCTCATCATGGTAATGATGTGTTCACGTTGTATCATAATGACCATAATTATGAGTTTTCAACAAGAAAAAAACTTATGTATTTGTGAAACTCGTAATTAAAAGTAAAAATGTACATTTTTATGAAAGTTCTGAGTTCTCCATACAGTTAAAGGAAGTTAGGTAGCTGCCTCTACACATTTTACTGTTCGATATGTAATTTTATTTTAGCTGTTCACTTATGATGCACTTTGTTCTTCCATATTTTGCAAGAGCATATAAATCTGAAATAATTAAGATTTTTCTGAGAAGTATTTTCTTGTCATTAACAAAAAAGCTATAGTATAATGATGTCGTTATGGTTGTTTGTGATGTTACAGTATAATAACATCACTATGGTAGTGAATAATGTTTTAGTATAGTGATGTCACCATGGTAGTCAATGATGTCATAGTGTAATTACCTCACAAATGTAGTTAATGCTGTCATAGTATAATGATGTCATCATGGTAGTCAATGACATTATCAAGGCAGTGTATGATGTCAAAGTTTAATTACCTCACAAAGGTAGTTAATGATGTCATAGTATAATGATGTCACCATGGTGATCAATAATGTCATAGTATAACTACCTCATCAAGATAGTTAATGATGTCACCATGGTAGTCAATGATGTCATAGTATAATTACCTCACCAAGGTAGTTAATGATGTCATAGTACAATGATGTCACCATGGTAGTCAAAGATGTCATAGTATAATTACCTCACCAAGGTAGTTAATGATGTCATAGTACAATGATGTCACCATGGTAGTCAAAGATGTCATAGTATAATTACCTCACCAAGGTAGTTAATGATGTCATAGTACAATGATGTCACTATGGTAGTCAAAGATGTCATAGTATAATTACCTCACCAAGGTAGTTAATGATGTCATAGTACAATGATGTCACCATGGTAGTCAAAGATGTCATAGTATAATTACCTCACCAAGGTAGTTAATGATGTCATAGTATAATGATGTCACCATGGTAGTCAAAGATGTCATAGTATAATTACCTCACCAAGCTAGTTAATGATGTCATAGTATAATGATGTCACCATGGTAGTCAATGATGTCATAGTATAATTACATCACCAAGGTATATAATGATGTCATAGTATAATGATGTCACCATGGTAGTCAATGATATGTTATTCTATATTGACGTCACTATGGTATTGAATGGTGTCAGGGTACAATAATGGCACTATGATAAGGAATGATGTTGTAGTGTAATGACTTAACCATATTAGTGAGTGATGTCATTGAGTGCATTTACATGCACATGCTTAATAAGCTGAAAACGTGTGGTCATGTAAACACATTAAATGGCATTCCTTTATTGGTGTAAGGTCATAAATGGCAAAAGAATAAAATGATTGACACGGGTAGATTTTTGCCTATTACCCTGATTGCACGTTGCATGTAAACACCTTAACCGGCATTCTTACCGGCTTATCCAGTGTGCGCACGCCTCTTCACTGATTGACGTGAAAAGCAAAGAATAACGCAATTATTTCAATTTTTTTATTTATTTATGTTTTTTTTTTTTTTTTGCTTTGTCGGATTTTTAAAATAGCTGATTTTTGGGAGTAATCAGCATATTGGTGTGCATGTAAATGCGCTCACTGCATAATCATAGAAGCACTGTATAATACGTCTATAGTAGTTAAATTATGTCAGAGTATGATGACATCATCACAGCAATCGTGTCATAGTAAAACACTACTATATAAATAATGGCTGTTTTATCGTGTTTTGCTGGTGTGAAATGTGCGTTCGTGTCTTGAAACACCTTTTTGTGTCCTGCAGCCTGAAATTGAGACCAAGAGCAACAATTCAAAGTTGAAGCGGAGCTACATCGCCACACAGGGCTGCCTTCAGAACACCATCAGTGACTTCTGGAGAATGGTGTTCCAGGAGAACTCCCGAGTCATCGTCATGACAACAAAGGAAGTGGAACGGGGAAAGGTGAGGTCATTTCTAATGGTACGGCCATTGGAAAACAATTAGATTTTTCTTTATGGCTGAAATAAATATTTATTGGATAAAGTCTGGTAGTATTTACATTAACATGATTTTGTTTAATGCTCCATGTGCAATGTTTGAATTTGGGTATTTCTTCCCAGAGTAAATGTGTAAAATATTGGCCTGACGTGTCCGCGCTGAAAGAGTACGGAGCCATGCGTGTACGGAACGTTAAGGAGACTTTGGCACATGATTACATTCTACGAGAGCTGAAGCTATCAAAAGTTGGACAGGTACGGTAAACGCTGAAACTGTTTCATCACCCAAAAACACAAGAGACTGCCTTTAACACCTGTGATCTGTCTGATTATGTAGGGAAATACTGAGCGTACAGTGTGGCAGTATCATTTCCGTGCCTGGCCTGATCACGGTGTGCCCAGTGACCCTGGCGGCGTGCTGGACTTCCTGGAAGAAGTCAAAATGAAGCAGGAGAGCATAACAGGGGCTGGACCCATCGTGGTGCACTGCAGGTTATGAGAACACATTCAAAAACACACCTCATACTTATCTGGTGTGATTATATATGCTGTTTCCTGATGTGCAAACTCGATTATAAACTTTGTTTCTGTTCCTCCCGTAGTGCTGGGATTGGACGAACAGGAACGTTTATCGTGATCGACATCTTAATAGATATCATCAGAGAAAAGGGTAAAGTCAGAGCGTCTTCCTAATTGATTGTAGAGAAGTTAGTAACTTCAGTTCTCTGTTGTTTCTTACCAAAACATATCATATGTGTTCAGAAGACTTGGAATATGATGCTTGAACCTCAAACAACTTTTATGGTACTTTTGGGTACTTCAAAGCTTTAAAGTGAGGCACTGTCCACTGCAAACTATCCCCTTAGCCAGAATTGTTCCCCAGTAATACTGATCCAATGATCTTACCAGTGGTTTGTGTTCTGCAGGAGTTGACTGTGACATTGACGTGCCCAAAACTATTCAGATGGTTCGATCTCAGCGTTCAGGAATGGTACAGACAGAAGCGCAGTATAGATTCATCTATATGGCCGTGCAACATTATATTGAGACTCTACAGCGCCGTATAGAGGAGGAACAGGTGTGTTTACGTGTGTGTGGATATGTTGCATTGTGTAATAACACTTTTATCCACAATAATTGGATATTTAGCTTTATTATTGGCATTACAAAGACAAAAGTGCACTAAATATAGCTTTAAATTGTTACGACAGGTTTATGACACCATCTTTTGCAGTGTCTGACTAACGATAAGCTGATTCTTTTGCATGTTTGTCTTTTAGAAAAGTAAAATTAAAGGACGTGAGTACACCAACATCAAATATTCTCTCTCTGACCTCACTGGAGGAGACCAGAGCCCTCTGCCGCCCTGCACACCTGTGCCAACGCCAACCTGTGCCGAGTGAGTCTGACACCAAACCGCTTGTGTGTTTTGTTGTTTAGGATGGAAAGTGTCTGCCAAAGTACAAGCAAATAAAGTAACAACATAACATTTTTTTATAAAAAAAAATCCCAAGTTTTACACCCTCCTGACCCTTACAATTCAACTGTTTTACTAATGTACCTTTAAGACTGCTATATGTAAATGACCTCTGTTGTGATTGGCTAACCCTTGCAGATTGGTGTAGTTTACACTGTTGTTCATCAGGGCTAAACTCTATAAACGAACCGACTGACTAAAACGAATCATAGTTCCCAACGCTAAATATTAGCGAATCGTTTATTGTAACTGGTTCATTTTCATGAATTGCCGGAAAGAAACGATTCACTTAAATTATATGGATGTTCCCGCAGTATGTGAGCGAGTGAGCGCATTCGATTAATCTATTGGCTCCATTGCTGCGTGCAATATATCGTGATAAATCTATGCTACACTTTACACTGCTACTCGTTGGAAAATGTAGCTTGTTTCTGGAAAAGCAACATTATTGTAAAAATAGCTGAGCTATTGAAAAATGTAGTTAAGTTCGTAGCATCACTACATTTAGTTAATTCTTTTAGTTAAAGGAAGAGTTCACCTCAAAATAAAAAAAAATTCTCTCATCATTTACTCACCCTCATGCCATCCAAAATGTGTATGACTTTCTTTCTTCTGCTGAACACAAACAAATATTTTTAGAAGATTATCTCAGCTTTGTAGGTCCATAAAATGCAAGTGAATGTTGACCAGAACTTTGAAGCTCAAAAAAGCATATAAGGGCAGCCTAAAAGTAATCCACAGGACTCCAGTGGTTTAATATATGCTTTCTGAAGTGATATGATAGGTGTGGGTGAGAAACAGATCAGTATTTAAGTCCATTTTTACAGTAAATCTCCACTTTTTTTTTGTTTTTTTTGCATATGGCCATCTACTGGGCAGGGAGGAGAATTTATAGTAAAAATTGACTTGAATATTGATCTGTTTCTCACCCACACCTATCATATCACTTTTGAAGATATGGATTTAGTCACTGGAGTTGTATGGATTACTTTTATGCTGCCTTTATGTGCTTTTTGAGCTTCAAAGTTTTGGACCATGTTGACTTGCATTGTATGGACCTACAGAGCTGAGATATTCTTCTAAAAATCTCTGTTTGTGTTCAACAGAAGAAAGTCATACACATCTGGGATGGCATGAGGGTGAGTAAATGATGAGAGAAATTTCATTTTTGGGTGCACAATTCCTTTAATGTTTAATATTGACTCTTCAAACTTGTTTATTTCAAAGGCAGAAGGAAAATCATATTTTCCACAGTATGGCACTTTTAATAGATCATATTAGAAATTCATTCACAAATCAGCTTTTGTTTCTGTGTTTGAGTCTATGAGGAGGGTTGTTAGTATTTTCTGTCTGTGTATTATAGTATGCGTGATGACAGCTCTCGAGTGTATGAGAATGTGGGACTAATGCAGCAGCAGAAGAGTCACAGATGAGATTAAGATTCCAGCACCGTTTAAAACACAGGTAATTCTGCTCACATCACAAAGAGTCAACACGAGATCTGTGTCAGTCATTATTCACTTTTGTAGTCTGGACAAAAATGCAATGAAAGTGAATGGTGACTGATGTCATCGTTCTGCCTAACATCTAATTTTGAGTTCCACTGAATAAATAATCTGTGCTCTTAATTAGGCTTTTAGTGTTTTTTGTAGCCCAGTATTTGTATAATAATAACTTCTATTTTCCCTATGTTGACAGGAAGTGTTTGTGTTGTTGCCAGCCGCTCCTGAACGCCTGAGATGTGACTATGAATATACGGAGAAATGACACACATAAAAAAAGAAACAAATCTAGCGAGGGGTCCACACAAGCTCAGAGACATAAGGATGGAGTGAATTTAATGCGTAGCCTTTCAACCCCACTCTCTGAAACCACTGTGACTATCATGACGCCTTATGCTAAATAAACCCAAAACAGCCCCTGCAAAATCACATTCTTTTGGGTGTGGACTTCACTCAGATTCATCCAGGCTACATTTAGCACATGTGGAAAAGCGATAGCATTTTTTTTTTAATCTTTAAAATCATCCCTCGTTCATTTTACTTTGCCTTTCTCTTTTAAACAAAGCAAGAATACTTTCTGAAAAACATTATGATATTATAATGGAAACAGGACACTGAGTATCTGAAATAATCATGTTGTCTTTTACTAAATTTATCGGGAACAAAACACAAGGGATTCTCGTCCATGGAAAGGGATATTCTATATCTGCGAATATTGTTTTATATGCAGTAAAAAAGGCCAATTCATTACTAGGCGAATATCATTAAAACATGTTAAAGTCTTATTTCAACGCCAAAACTTAAAAGAAGACGTAAGAAATTATATTTTGCATTCAGGAAATTAAGAAGTGTATATATTAGGACCGTACAGATTTTAATTTTAAATAAATAAAAATAATTCCCTCTAATTCTCGTAACTGTAATGCATTAGAATGTTTAACTTGTGTGCACTGAATTTTTTTTTTTTTTTACTGAGTATATTTGTCTTGTTTTCCAGTAAAATATCTAAACGTTCTTAAACAAGATACATTTCCTTGAGCAGAAAAATTACGTTTTTTTTTTGTCTTGTTTTCACAGAAATCTTAACACTCGTAACAAGAAAAAAATATTTGCAAATGAGGTATAAAAAACCCCATTGACAAATAATGTTTTTCTTGTTGAACTCCATTTAATTTTGTTAGATTTTTAAGACTTAATATCTTACGTCATTCTGCTTCTTGAGTAATTTTTTCTTGGGTTAAAAATGTTTAAATATTTTACAGGACAATAAGACAAAAAAGCATTTTTGCAGTGCGTTTTGTTTTTTTAAATTCCCATTATTCTCAGTGGTGATTGGTGATTCTAATTACTATAGTACAGTAATTTGTTCTGTTTACAACAAATACTACCATGATGTATACTTATTCTACAATTTAAATGATATACCGGTACATCCTTTATCACATTACAGTAGCGAGAATTTAAGGGGGAAAATTCATTGCTTCATTGTCATGAAAATATGTCACAATGCAAAAAATCTTAATGGTCCTCAAAATTGGCTTTCTTTTGATTTTAGTTTTAAAATATAATCTGGACATGTTCTTGACATGTTTCCTGAGATTCGCTCTACTAAATGAAACTAATTGTGCCGGTGCCATTTTAACGGTAGACTAAATTCAGACTTGAACGAACAATCCCTTGTAGTATCAGGTTGAAGAATTAATGATGTCCCATTGTGTAATTTTAGAAGTCCTTATTTTTTCGTCCTCTGCCTTCACTTAAAGCCCAGCGTCCTTAAGATTCTGCTCCTAAACAGCAGGGGAACTTAAGTCGGGTCAGGACACCCCTGCTTTTGCCTTTTGTCCCCTTCAAGAGAGATATTCTGTGACTGAGGACTTTTTCATGGGACAAATCGTCCTGTCCCTGGCTTGTTCTGCGTGCATCAGGCCATCCTGCAGCTGTCTTTGCTTGGTTGCATACCTGTTTATTAATTATTTTTAATTATATTTTACCATCTTTAAAAGAAAAAGATAAGCGTAGTACTTGCGCACAGAGTACCGTATGTGAAAAAGTGACTGAACATTTGTAACCCTGTTGATTTCAAGCTTGTAAAGAGCATTGGATAAATTAGGGGTTTGAAAAGTGTTATTAGGGCCCTCTATGATGGACAAACTTGATTTGTGGTTTAAAAAAAAAAAAGCTTGTATTTTTTTTTTTTTTTTGCCAAGCCACAAGCCTACATTTTCTTGCAATGCTGTCTTCTGATTTTCTGTTTCTTTTTCTCTTTAAACACTTTAATATTTGCTTACTTCACTAAACCAAACTTTTGTCCTTTTGTTGTTTCTTGTTGCATTCGATGTCAGCAGTATTTTGCAACTCATATATTTAAATGGTTTTCGCAAGCGCTTTTAGAAAGTTAATGCACCTTTCCTTGTCATTTCGAACACTGTCAGCATTTGGCATCTGCAAATCTTTCTTTACTTCATTCACAGCCTTCAGGAAAAAGTGTCTTTGCCAACTTGCTGCATTTACATTCATCATTTCTAGTCTTGACTTTCTTCACTCAGAACTACGGCTTTTGAAAATGTGTAAAAACACACAAAAAATGCTGAGTCGGTGCTCTTTGAGTTTGTTTACTCACAGGCAGCGAGAACAGCCTTTTAGCCCAGGGGACATATCGTGTATCTGGTGTACTGTTGTGTGTTTATTGTCCTGAAGAGTGCAAGTGTGTTTGTATCTGAGAATACTGCTGTTTGCTCTTTGAAGTCCCGTCTTCTGTTTCAGCCATGCTTTTTTTTCTTTTCTTTTCTTAAAGGAACACTCTGTCTCAATGATGTAAATATTTACACACAACTGTGTGTGTGTGTGTGTGTGTGTGTGTTTGTGTGTGTGTGTGTGTGTGTCAGTGACCAATTTAATATTTTTCTTTTAAAACTAAAAGTCCCAGTTCTCTTCACCAAGCTACACGGAAAGCAAACTGTCCAAAACAACTAATACGAATTTTTGTCATTGTGAAGAAAACGCAATGGTTGTTGAACTCAATGCAAACAAACTATATTTTTTAAACTTGTATATTGTACATGAATATCTTGTAGAGGAGAATGTACTTACTAAACGTATGTAATTGCCATTAAGATATACTGTATGTTTAACCCAGCATCTCTCTCGTGCCAGACAGTTAGCCTTACACAAGCTAAAAGAGTTGATCGTGTTGTTCTACTAGCAATGCAATTAACCAACATGAACTCATACATAACAATAAACAAGAAGCTCACAACTTAATGATTGTCTTATTAGACTTTTTGTCAACTAGATGGATGGGTGGACGGACATCGATAAATTGAGAGGTAGATATGTTTTCAGACAGATAAGTAGGTAGGGCAATGATAGGTAGAACAATAGATAGATTGATAGATGGGTAGAACAATAGGTAGATAAGTAGAACAATAGATAGCTAAAACGATATACAGGTGCATCTCAATAAATTAGAATGTCATGGAAAAGTTCATTTATTTCAGTAATTTAACTCAAATTGTGAAACTCGTGTATTAAATAAATTCAATGCACACAGACTGAAGTAGTTTAAGTCTTTGGTTCTTTTAATTGTGATGATTTTGGCTCACATTTAACAAAAACCCACCAATTCACTATCTCAAAAAATTAGAATATTTTGACATGCCAATCAGCTAATCAACTCAAAACACCTGCAAAGGTTTCCTGAGCCTTCAAAATGGTCTCTCAGTTTGGTTCACTAGGATACACAATCGTGGGGAAGACTGCTGATCTGACAGTTGTCCAGAAGACAATCATTGACACCCTTCACAAGGAGGGTAAGCCACAAACATTCATTGCCAAAGAAGCTGGCTGTTCACAGAGTGCTGTATCCAAGCATGTTAACAGAAAGTTGAGTGGAAGGAAAAAGTGTGGAAGAAAAAGATGCACAACCAACCGAGAGAACCGCAGCCTTATGATTGTCAAGCAAAATCGATTCAAGAATTTGGGTGAACTTCACAAGGAATGGACTGAGGCTGGGGTCAAGGCATCAAGAGCCACCACACACAGATGTGTCAAGGAATTTGGCTACAGTTATCGTATTCCTCTTGTTAAACCACTCCTGAACCACAGACAACGTCAGAGGCGTCTTACCTGGGCTAAGGAGAAGAAGAACTGGACTGTTGCCCAGTGGTCCAAAGTCCTCTTTTCAGATGAGAGCAAGTTTTGTATTTCATTTGGAAACCAAGGTCCTAGAGTCTGGAGGAAGGGTGGAGAAGCTCATAGCCCAAGTTGCTTGAAGTCCAGTGTTAAGTTTCCACAGTCTGTGATGATTTGAGGTGCAATGTCATCTGCTGGTGTTGGTCCATTGTGTTTTTTGAAAACCAAAGTTACTGCACCCGTTTACCAAGAAATTTTGGAGCACTTCATGCTTCCTTCTGCTGACCAGCTTTTTAAAGATGCTGATTTCATTTTCCAGCAGGATTTGGCACCTGCCCACACTGCCAAAAGCACCAAAAGTTGGTTAAATGACCATGGTGTTGGTGTGCTTGACTGGCCAGCAAACTCACCAGACCTGAACCCCATAGAGAATCTATGGGGTATTGTCAAGAGGAAAATGAGAAACAAGAGACCAAAAAATGCAGATGAGCTGAAGGCCACTGTCAAAGAAACCTGGGCTTCCATACCACCTCAGCAGTGCCACAAACTGATCACCTCCATGCCACGCCGAATTGAGGCAGTAATTAAAGCAAAAGGAGCAAAAAACCAAGTATTGAGTACATATACAGTAAATGAACATACTTTCCAGAAGGCCAACAATTCCCTAAAAATGTTTTTTTATTGGTCTTATGATGTATTCTGATTTTTTGAGATAGTGAATTGGTGGGTTTTTGTTAAATGTGAGCCAAAATCATCACAATTAAAAGAACTAAAGACTTAAACTACTTCAGTCTGTGTGCATTGAATTTATTTAATACACGAGTTTCACAATTTGAGTTGAATTACTGAAATAAATGAACTTTTCCACGACATTCTAATTTATTGAGATGCACCTGTATATATTTAGAATGATAGATAGGCAGAACGATAGATATGTAGAATGATAGGTTCAACAATAGGTAGAATGATAGAACAATAGGTAGACAATGAAAGGTAAAGATAGGAATGTAGATAGATTGAGAGATAGATAGATGTTTCGCTTTTAATTGACTATATCACAATTCCAGGGGGTCAGAAATTTACATACACTAAGTTAACTGTCCCTTTAAGCAGCTTGGAAAATTCCAGAAAATGATGTGAAGCCTTTAGGCAATTAGTCAATTAGCTTCTGATAGGAGGTGTACTGAATTGGAGGTGTACCTGTGGATGTGTTTTAAGGCCTACATTCAAACTCAGTGCCTCTTTGCTTGACATCATGGGAAAATCAAAAGAAATCAGCCAAGATCTCGGAAAAAAAAAAAAAAATGTGGACCTCCACAAGTCTGGTTCATCCTTGGGAGCAATTTCCAAACACCTGAAGGTACCAAGTTCATCTGTACAAACAATAGTACACAAGGGACCACGCAGCCATCAGACCGCTCAGGAAGGAGACGCTTTCTGTCTCCTAGAGATGAACGAAGTTTGGTGTGAAAAGTGCAAATCAATCCCAGAACAACAGCAAAGGACCTTGTGAAGATGCTGGATCAAACAGGTAGACAAGTATCTATATCCACAGCAAAACAAGTCCTATATCGACATAACCTGAAAGGCTGCTCAGCAAGGAAGAAGCCACTGCTCCAAAACTGCCATAAAAAAGCCAGACTACAGTTTGCGAGTGCACATGGGGACAAAGATCTTACTTTTTGTAGAATTGTCCTCTGGTCTAATGAAACAAAAATTGAACTGTTTGGCCATAATGACCATCGTTATGGTTGGAGGAAAAAGGGTGAGGCTTGTAAGCCGAAGAACACCATCCCAACCGTGAAGCATGGGGTGGCAGCATCATGTTGTGGGGGTGCTTTGCTGTAGGAGGGACTGGTGCACTTCACAAAATAGATGGCATCATGAGGAAGAAGAATTATGTGAATATATTGAAGCAACATCTCAAGACATCAGCCAGGAAGTTAAAGCTCGGTCGCAAATGGGTCTTCCAAATGGACAGTGACCCCAAGCATACCTCCAAAGTTGTGGCAAAATGGCTTAAGGACAACAAAGTCAAGGTATTGGAGTGGCCATCACAAAGCCCTGACCTCAATCCGATAGAAAATTTGTGGGCAGAACTAAAAAAAGCATGTGCGAGCAAGGAGGCCTACAAACCTGACTCAGTTACACCAGTTCTGTCTGGAGGAATGGGCCAAAATTCCAGCAACTTATTGTGAGAAGCTTGTGGAAGGCTATCCAAAACGTCTGACCCAAGTTAAACAATTTAAAGGTAATGCTTCCAAATACTAACAAAGTGTATGTAAACTTCTGACCCACTGGGAATGTGATAACAGAAATAAAAGCTGAAATAAATCATTCTCTCTACTATTATTCTGACATTTCACATTCTTAAAATAAAGTAGTGATCCTAACTGACCTAAGAAAGGGAATGTTTTCTACGATTAAATGTCAGGAATTGTGAAAAACTGAGTTTAAATGTATTTAGCTAAGGTGTAGAACGATAGGTATAGCAATGGAAGGACGGATAGAATGAGAGGTAGAACGATAGATAGATAGAATGATAGATATGTAGATAGGTAGATGCCATATTGATCAATCAATATGTTGATTTCGCAGTATTTGAAATACATTTTCAGAATGGTCGGTCATGTACCTTCTCTGGACATTGGATTTGGATTCTTCTCCTCTTCAGAGTTCTGGTCTCAGGTACTGCTGCACAAAAGACCATTAAAGACAGCTTTGCTGTAATCTTGAAGTTACATTGACAATTGGCAACCTTCTGACAATATTAAACTAGAAAATGGTCCAAAAGCAATGAAGTGAAACCAATGGATTTTGCTGTGCTGGACTCTACTTTTATGAAGTGCAGCTGTGCAGCAGTATAGAAGTGTGTGCAGTCGGTATATTGGGAGGAAGCCAGCTGTTACGCCGCAGGGTTGTGATGGAAGATCTCGTGACTAACGCTGTGGGTTTTTCTGGGAGGCTGCAGGGACATGGGTACAGATATCCCCTTAGGAAAGATGAAACTCACACATGAGATCTTTATAATATCTCAATTGTTTTTTCTAGAATGTAATGAGATTAAATGAGACATTTGCTGTAGTTTCTCTCTCATATGTGAGACAGTCTATTGTAATCTCAATATGAACTCGACATTTCTCATCAAATTCTTCCAAAACTAGATTGGTAGTTAGATGGACCACAAAAGTCTGAATGAATTGTGCTACCAAAACTGTTCAGACTGACCGTCATATTTTTAAGAAGTCATAAATTATTACTATATCAGTATGATGTTGCTGTTTTGTCCCGTGTTCACAAGTTATCCAAGATTTCCATTTTTTAGTTTGTTTTTTAATATGTTTTGGCCATTATAAAGCACTTGTGTTTTATGTCAATCCAAATCCTTAAAGATAAAGACTTCTAAATTGTGCTATTGTAGGTCTAAGTATTACTTTATCATGTCAATTTGCTTTACAATAATTTATCCTGGTTGTTTGCATCACAATTCCATAGCATCAATTTTTCTTGTTTAAAGGATGCTTAGATATTTTAACCAAAAATAAGACAAAAAGCAGTGCAGTAAAATGTTAATACAATTTGCTTACAAAAGTAGTACTTTTGTAAGCAAACTGTATTACATTTATGCGTTTGGCAGACGCTTTTATCCAAAGTGACTTACAGTGCCCTTATTACAGGGACAATCCTCCTGGAGCAACCTGGAGTTAAGTGCCTTGCTCAAGGACACAATGGTGATGGCTGTGGGGATTGAACCAGCAGTTATGTGCTTAACCCACTACGCCACCACCTCTCAATGGTATTAGTAACTATTAACAATGGTATTTTGATGTACTATAAACTATGTCTACTATGGCAAAGGTTTGCATGGGTAATTCACAACAAAATTAATCACCAGGGGGCAGTAAAATCACATGATGATATTTCTGCTCAGTATTTTTTTATTACAAATTATATATAGTATAATTGGTCATTTTGCTTGCATTCAGGCATCTGAGACCTTTTAAAACTAATGAGCCGAGGAGTGAGACAGTGATTAAAAAAAGAGTAATTATTACTTTAGATATACAGAATGGATTCTAGCTCTCTGTGTTAAACTAATAATAATGAAAGGAGATATACTGTCTAATATAGACTAACAGAATAGATAGTGTGTGTGTGATTAGTCACAGGGGGTGGACTTCAAGGAATATTCCCGGTTCAATTCAAGTTGAGCTAAATCGACATTTCTGGCATAATGTTGATTTCCACAAAAATTCATTTTGACTCGTCCCTCCTTTTCTTAAAAAAAAAAAAAAAGCACAAATCTGGGTTATGGTGAGGCACTTACAAGACATAAACAATATGTGTGTTAACATTTTAGTGTGATAAAATCACTTACTAATCTTTTCTGTGTAAGTTTATATCCAATTTTGCAACTTGTTTGCCAATACCCTAAAATGACTATAAAAATTACAATTTAAACAACTTTACAGCTCAAATTATACGCAAGTTTTAACAGAATTATTAATGTAAGTGCTTTTATAAAATTATAAGCTTCACATTTCTGCCTTTAAACCCTCCAAAAATTGGCCCCATTTACTTCCATTGTAAGTGCCTCACTGAAACTTTGACTTTTGCTTTTCTAACAAGGAGGGACAAGTTGAAATTATGTTTTGTGGTAATCAACATTATGCCACAAATGCTGTCGATTGAGCTTAACTTGTATTGAACCCAGAATATTAATTTAAAGGGAAAGTTAATAAAAAAAAAAAACAAAGACATTTCTGTCATCATTTACTCACCCTCATGTTGTTCCAAAACCGTATGAACACAAAAGGAGATGTTAGGCAGGATGTTCGTTTCAGTCACCATTCACATCCATTGCATCTTTTTCCACACAGCAAAAGTCTTATTTTGTGTTCCATGTAAAAAAGATAGTCATGTAGGGTTTTGAACTACATGAGGGTGAGTAAATAATGACAGAATTCAATTTCATTTTTGGGTGAACTGTCGCTTTAAAAGCATAAATGTACAGAAAAAGGCTAGAACAAAATTGTCGACATCATCACCATCATCTTCATCAGGTATGTGCCCTGTAACTGAATTCTCTGCTCATTCTCATTGGATCAGACCGCAGCTTGGTCATATAGGAGGGGGTGCAGGTTTGGTTTTCTTCTCCCTAAAGACAGAATTAAAGCATCACTCAAGCATCAGTGTGGCGGAGATAGAGAGAGAGAGAGGCATCTTCATTTCTTCTTTAAGCAGAGGAGATCACATCTCAGCATCAGGGGCGGGTGAGTGACTTCCAGGGTTATTATAATTCAGCATCTATATTCTAATTGATTTAGAATAGACATGGATAATATCTCTAAATGGGTAAATCTAATATAGAATTAATAATATGTGCAAATGGGCCTTGGTTAGTTTTTTTTAAAGCATTTAGGAGAAGTTGGAGCTAAATTTGTAAATTGCTTGTTAGTTTACATCAGTTTAAAGTGCAAATGCATCAGTCAGAGTACAGTTTAATGATTCAGTATGACTCTAAAGGCTTTGAAAAATAATTCAGCATGTCAAAACTAATATTTGTAATATCTTCTTGGACTAGTTATGGTTGCATGCATGCTATTATGAGACATCACTGTAAAGTACTGTATGCATAAATGCTTAAACGTTGCAAATAGAATGCAACACAGATGGCAGATTTTTCATGCATGTCGAGCAATTAATGCCATGTGATGTGAAAGCGTCTATCTGGCACTAGTTTGTCTAGAGAATAAATACTGTACTTTGTGTCACTTTTTTTTTTTTTTGCATATGCATGGATGCTTTTAAAGAAATAGTTTAACCAAAAATGACAATTCTGACATTATTTACACATCCTCATGTTTTTCCACACCTGTATGGTGTTTTTCTATGGAACACAAAAGGAGCTTTTAGGCTAAATTTTCAAGCTTCGCTTTTCAATACAATGAAAGTGAATAGTGACTATGGCTGTCAAGCAAGATTTTCAGTGAATAACAACTTAAATTTCAAAACAAAGCTATCATATGGCTTCAGCAGACTTTGAATATAGCGTACGAGTTGTCTGGACTACATTTATGATGCTTTCGTGGTTAATTTTTTGTTATTTTGGGGCTTGAAAGCTACCTGGTCTCATAAAAGCATGTTACTATACCTACATTATTTCCTAAATGATTTTTATATGGTTCGTTGTACATATCGCAGCAGTTTCTATGTGAAATGAACTCTTTTTATTCACTTTAACATAAATCACGAGTAAAACGGCAGATTATCAGTTCATAAACACATACTTTCTCTTATGACATCTAAACACTTTTACTATAGTAAGCTGATACATTTGAATGTTTGTGATCAGTCTGCGTGGTAGCTCAGCTGATAGAGTGTTGCACTTGTGATGTAAAGGGTCGGGGTACGAGTCCTGAAGAGTGCATGTGAGCCGAAAGAGTCATAGAAGCTACACAAAATGTTATTGCGTTTTTCATCTCACATTTGCTTTTTATGACACTATCAGTTAGGTTTAGGTTTAAGGTTTAGGGTAGGGAATTATGTTTTGTTGACTGAAAACTCAATAGAGCATTAACCTTAAAAACCCATCAGTTTGGGAGAACATTTAACTTGCGTTTAGCGCCACTCAGTGGACATTTCACCTCAGAACGCAGATGCTTGTTTGCCATGTTTGATGTTTGGAGCTGTGATTTTGGTTAAATGGCATTTATATGTTATAAGATGCAAAAGGCTTAAGAACATTATGCTGAAATGTTTCCTGTCATTTTTGGGGGGCCTTTGGACTCATTTTTTGCACGGTGAGCTAACAAGTCTGAGTCATATAGACAGAAATCGGCTTAGCATCGAATAAGACAGCACATCAAAAAGTTGTGAACAGCTCAGAGGGCTTTTGAACGCAACATCCTCATGAGACTTCTAATGTGTGTGTTATGTAATGGGAAGCTGAGTCTTCTCGCTCTGGCCGATTCTTTTGTGCGCAAGAAAAAGATCTGACGGCATTCAGAGGCAATAAGGCAATAAATGTTGCTTGACAGACACATCTACAATGGAAAAGAAGATGACTGCATGTTGTAATGTTCCCAGCTGAAAATACTTTTTCTACTGCATATCAAAGCATCTTAGAGACAACAGACTATCTCAGAAAATTTGCATTGTTACCCTGCTTTCATGCAGCCTCGGGGCAAAAATGACAATATGTCACGATTGCATCCCATGCAGGTTTTTTTTTTTTTACAATAGTCACAATCCCAGCAGTCTTTCTAATTTCTTAATGCTTGACTGATTAGTTGCCTGTTTGCTCTCAAGAGATCTACCATAAACTCTCAACATGCAAACGTGCAAGAGGATGATTATTAAAGGGATAGTTCACCCAAAAATGAACATTCTGTCACCATGTACTCACCCTAATGTTGTTCCAAATCTGCATGACGTTCTTTCATCTGTGGAACACAGAAGGAGATGTTAGGCAGAATGACTGCCTCAGTCACCATTTACTTTCATTGCATCTGTTTCCCATACAGTGACTTAGGCTGTCAATCTCAAACATTCTGGCTAATTCATACCTTTTACTTAAAAAAAAAAAAAAATCTCCCAATTTGGAATGCCCAATTCCCACTACTTAGTAGGTCCTCGTGGTGGCGTGGTTAGCCACCTCAATCCGGGTGGTGGAGAACAAGTCTCAGTTGCCTCCGCTTCTGAGACCGTCAATCCAAGCATCTTATCATGTGTCTCGTTGTGCATGACACCGTGGAGACTCACAGCATGTGGAGACTCATGCTACTCTCCACAATCCACGCACAACTTACCACGCGCCCCACTGAGAGCGAGAACCTCATGACCACGAGGAGGTTACCCCGTGTGACTGTACCCTCCCTAGCAACCAGGCCAATTTGGTTGCTTAGCAGACCTGGCTGGAGTCACTCAGCACACCCCGGATTAGAATTCGCTACTCCAGGGGTGGTAGTCAGCATCAATATCATACCTTTTACTTAAAAAAAAAAAAAAAGAAAAAAAAAAAGAAGTTTTTTGTTAAATCTAATATATTTTTTCATCTTGAATGGCAAGCAGTGCTGGGTAGTAACAGAATACATGCAATCTGGATTACATAAATCATATCTATTCTCATATTTTGATCCATTAAATACGTTTTCTTTAATGCATTTAGGCAACATTATGTCACAATGGTATAGGTTTATCCTACTCAAATGCATGTGACTACAAGAATTAGAACAGAAGTAATCCAATAGTAACCCAAAAGCAATCAGATTAGATTACTTTAAACATGTCATCTAAGTGATTACATTACTAACTACAATTTTAGTCATGTAATTTGTAATCAGTAACCGATTACAATTCAGAAGTAATCTTCCCAGCACTGATGGCAAGGTAACTTGACAGTTGACCAATTAGCAGGTTTTATTAACATACGTTTTCTGTTATAAAAAACAAATGTACAGTGATGTCTACTGATCAGATTCGGCATGCTGAGGATAAGCAAATGGCGAAGGGAGATATTTCAAATCTGAATTGTTCATGACAGTACTGATCGCCACTAGAGCGCAACAGTCTGTTTCTGGAAGTAAAATCCCATTCGTTTTTTCTATAGGGGAACTGATTATTATTAATCGATAATATATGCTTCTGTTGAAGACAACAGTCTGCGTTATGTCATCTTTATTTTTGAAAAAATTGTGTTTAATGATGGAATTTCTGGAGAAGCACTACACTACCTATGATTCTGTAGAAAAATCCACCAATCAGAGAATAACAGCGAACAAAGTGCGCCAAAAGAGCTCTGCAGCGTAGGCACACTCCCATGACGCATTTCAAATGATGCAATGAGTCGATCTCCCTACATTCTCAAACTACATATATACTTGAAATCATCTTAACATATTGCCATAACATTAAAATATATAGTGTAAATACTTAGAATCAACAATCTTAAATCAATAGTTTATAATTTTCCACTGTTTTTAAATTCGATTACATCATTCGCAATGGGATTGTAGTTCATGCTTGTATCTTGTATCTTGTATATTTCGCCCGATTTTCAAATACTTTTTTGCTTGAAATCAAAGTTGAGAATAAGGTTCTTTTGCCTTTACCTGTGAGCATGAAAACATGTCAACATGAAATGGCATTTTACTTCCGTAATATGACTTGGGCCAAAAGTATGTGGTCACACCCTTGTTTAACATTTAATTTAAAACCCGTTGGCACTAATCCCTCTTTTTGCTGCTATAACAATTTCCACTTTTCTGGGAAAGGCTTTCCAGTAGAAGTTGGACAAGGCTGCAGGGATTTGGTCCCATTCAGACACAAGCACATCAGTGAGATCAGGAACTGATGTTGGGTGATGATGAGGTCAGGCTCGCAGTTGGCATTTCAATGCATCTCAAAGGTGTTCAGGTCTGGGTATTAAAAGTTCTTCTCACTAGACTCAGCACAAAGCAGGTAATGCTCTATCGAGTTTTAAATCAACAGAACCGACCTCTCTACCCTAAACCTAACCCTTAGTGTCATAAAATGCAAACGTGAGATTAAAAACGTGATTACTGAAGCAACCACGTCATTTTGTGGTGCTTCAATGACACTTTCGGCTCACGCGTCGACTCGTGTGCTCTTCAGGACTTGTACCCCGGTCCTTTGCGGGTTGAGCTACCACGCAGTTTGACACACTCGAACAAGCTTGTGAATGTAGTTGGTTACGTAATGCAAATGTTAAAATGAGTCATGCACGATAGTAAAAGTGTTCAGATGTCATAAGATATCATTATGTGAGGAACAGGGTGAAAAGTACATGTTTATGAACTGATTATCCATCAGGAATTGATTGGATTGTGAGAAGTGGTCTGTATGACAGATGGTTGGAGGGGAGGGGTTTGCAAAATAGAAGGGCTTGGTGACGTCAGCCAAAAATGAAAGTCGTTGTAGAGGCAGAGCAACATATTTTTTCTTTGAAAAAACATGCACCAATGTCAATAAGACCAGGAGCATGTACTAAGAAATTAAACAGTCGATTTTGATTTCATGCGGACTTTAACATGCACTGAAACAGAGCCTTGAGGTACACCTTTAAACTTTGCTTAGAGCTGCATGGAAAATTATCTCACCCAAAGAACTAATTCCCTCCTCAACCACCGTGAAAATGAGGGTAACCCAGTTTGACAGACTAATGTCAGCTTTGCGTCTCCACCGTGCCAAACAGAGATGGATTTAACACCCTTCTGCATCCGTTAACCCAAAAGGGGACTCATCAAAATGGTGGTAAAGGGATAAACTTGTTGGGGCTCTCGGTAAGCTGCTTCCTGCCAGTGCAGCTCTTGACATCTAGAGTAGGTGGATGATCTTGCGTGTGCTGATGTTGTGTTAGTGCGCATCCAGTGGGAAGAGAATCTGCTGCGTGTATGTTACAGGAAAGAGTAAAAGTTCATACATGCACTTACAGTGACAGCCTCAGGATGACTTTTGAGAAATGTTGCAAGCATCACTATCCTTCTCCTTTTGGTGCACAGCATGCATTAAATGCATTTGTAAGTGATATTTATGTAGGTATAGGCGATATGCATTGCACCGTGGCAGCTGGTGCTTTTCAAATCACTGACTATTTTGTTTGGTGCCTGCAATGTTGCTCCCAGAAGCTGCTTAAACAACTCAAACAGTGAGTTTTAGGCCGGGACTCAAAATGACATGTTTAGAGCCTTTTGTGCCATTGATTGGAATGGTACAGGTAACTGCAACAGACTCCCATTAAAGCACGGCTTCATTGGGGCTCTAAGGGTTGTGCATCCACTGTCTTCTATGGACATATGTCAAAAAAAGCAGATTTCGTTATCTGAACGAACAGCGCGGTAGTGGTGCGTGATGTTTAAACATTTATTCCCTAAAATATTGAAATGGACAAAGAGTAATAGGTTTATGTTTACACTGATTTTCGCACATATATTTAACTCGTCATTGCCACATTTGCTTTTAAATTCTAGGGGCAGCTGTGCTTCACCAGTAGTCTTGAAGCAATCACCACTGGCAGAGAAGATTTTCATCAGTACTGCCGTTAAAGAAATAGTTCACCCAAAAACACATTTCTCTCTTCCATGAAACACAAAATGAGCAGAATGTCTGAGCTGCTCTTGTCCATACAATGAAAGAAGGATGAAAAACACCATAAAGGTTTTATAAACACATTCCTTTAAAAGCTTTGTGTGATGAACAGACCCAAATTGAAATCGTTATTCGCTAAAAGAAGTCACCTTAACCCTTTCAGATCTCTCAAATCTTTTTCATGCTTGTGTTCAATTCAAAAATGGCATCTTTGATGGGAAACGCTATTGGACGTGGCCTATTGATAGATAATATAATAACGCCTTAAAGGGATAGTTCGCCCAAAAATGAACATTCTCTCATTATTTACCGTCATGCCATCCCAGATGTGTATGACTTTCTTTCTTCTGCAGAACACAAATGAAGATTTTAGAAGAATATTTCAGCTCTGTAGGTCCATACAATGCAAGTCAACAGGGTCCAAAACTTTGAAGCTCCAAAAAGCATATAAAGACAACATAAAAGTAATCCATAAGACTCCAGTGGTTTAATCCATATCTTCAGAAGCAATACGATAGGTGTGGGTGAGAAACAGATCAATTTTTAAGTCCTTTTTTACTATAAATCTCCACTTTCACTTTCACATTCTTCTTTTTCTTTTGTGTTTGGCCATTTGCAATCTTCATGCATGTCGCCACCTACTGGTCAGGGCTGGTCAAAGGTGTAGATTTATAGAAAAAAATGACAAAAATATTGATCTGTTTCTCACCCACACCTATCATATCACTTCTGAAGATATGGATTAATCCACTGGAGTCGTGCAGATTACTCTTATGCTGCTTTTATGTGCTGTTTAAAGCTTCAAAGTTTTGGACACTGTTGACTTGCATTGTATGGACCAACAGAGCAGAAATATTCTTCTAAAAATCTTCATTTGTGCTCAGCAGAAGAAAGTCACATATATCTGGGATGGCATGAGGGTGAGCAAATGATGAGAGAATTTTCATTTTTGGGTGAATTATACCTTAAAATTTCTGTCCGTTCGCAACAAAAATAAAATGGCTTCAGGAGACTTTGAATACAGCAAACGAGTCGTATGGACTGCTTTTATGTAATTTAATGATACTTTTGCTGGGGGGCCTGGGTAGCTCAGTGGTAAAATACATGGCTACCACCCCTAGAGTTCGCTAGCTCACTAGTTCAAATCCCAGGGCGTGCTGAGTGACTCCAGCCAGGTCTCCTAAGCAACCAAATTGGCCCGGTTGCTAGGGAGGGTAGAGTCACATGGGGTAACCTCCTCGTGGTCGCTATAATGTGGTTCGTTCTCGGTGGTGCGCGTGGTGGGTTGAGCGTGGTTGTCGCGGTGGATGGCGTGAAGCCTCCACGCACTATGTCTCTGTGGCAACACGCTCAACAAGCCACGTGATAAGATGCGCGGGTTGACGGTCTCAGACGTGGAGGCAACTGAGATTCGTACTCCGCCACCCAGACTGCATGACCACAAGGACTTAAAAGCACATTGGGAATTAGGCATTCCAAATTGGGAGAAAAAGGGGAAAAATCCAAAAAAAAAATGATACTTTTGCTGTTTGAAAAACAGTATAAATCAGCATCCACTTTTGTTGTATGGAAAAGAGCAGCTCAGACATTCTGCCTAAGATCTTGCAAAAATTTTAATTATTGGATGAACTATTGCTTTAAAGTTTATTTCTTCTTTCTTTTTTCATACAGTTAGATCGATTTCAGCACTATTAGTGTAGTGCATTTTCATAATTTTACAGATCTTTTTCCAGCAATAGAGAATGTGGTTTTGGTTTTGTTAAAATCAATTTTTCCAGATCATTGGGCCTTATGCAATAGACACGCACACAAACACTCACTCGCACGTGCACAGGGAGTACAGTGTAAACCTCTTAGAGCCCTCAGTCGGACCACATTGTATTGTGGAGCTAAAATGCCTCCATTTCTTTTTATTCACGTCAATTTGCAGAGCATTTCCCTGGGCGAGTGAGGTTTCTCCTGCACGGCAGCTGCAGATTAATTCTAAGTGACACAGGTTTTTCTCTTGGCAGCGTGCGGAGGCAAACCTAGCATCACTGATTTCTGGAGCTGCTTGCTGAGCACGCTTTTTCTTTTACGGTTACGAGATCTCCCTAACACCTGATTTATTTATGTCTACAGAAGAATAACTGTATTTTTGTAATTCATTATTTTTGCCTTGTAAAGACATGACAGGAAATGATAGGGAGAATGGGTGAGGGTGGAGTTGGGACATGATATAAGCTGGATTTGAACCCATATCTCCCGCATGAGCACTACAGCTCAATATATATGGGTAGATTACATGAAATACTTTTGGATAATTATTGTCTCATTTTTAGGCATGCAGCTTTTAAGAGCCCTTTATTGCGAAACTTTTAAAAATGAATTTGTCACACAACAGGACTATTTCTAATATGACATTATTTTAATCTCTGGTGTACTATTATTTTAAAGGTCCTAGGTGAATAAGATGCTTTCATTTGTCACTTTGTATTTATCTTTCTTCAAGTAGTATGTCATCACAGAGGTCACGTTTCAGTAGTGCAGATTTGAATAAAAACATCCAGTCATCTCGAAGCATTCAAAAGAAAAAACAATATTTCTAATAAGAGACAGATACATTCATATTACTCATTGTAATGCAACCAAAGGTGGTCACAACGGTGGCCGATGTGAATAAGTATCTAAATCATTATCTGTAAGACGGGGTTTTGTCCACTAATTCCACTTTGATGCCTTGACACTCGTGTTTGTGTAAAGACTGCTTTTAATGAGTTTACAACAGTGTCTCTTCATTATCCACCCACTCGCAGAATAACAGCCCCAGTTAATCCGAATGCCTTGTTAGCCCACATCTCATTAACCTGCTGGTTCTGCTTGCATCGAGGTTACTAACATTCATGTGTTTTCAATTGTGATTAAATGTAAATCAATAGAGATTTTGCTATATCGTGTATATCGCTATATGTAAATAGCCATGTGCGCAGCGTGGGCTTATCAGTGGGCAGGGGTTCACGTGAGACTGAGAGAACTGAAGGAACGTGGACAGGGTTTTTAATTTAATTTAACGACCTTCATAGTGCGTTTGTCGCTTTAAAAGTGCTAAATGTTCTTCTCATCTGACACACGAATGTTTCACGTGACTGTGCTGCACGCTGTCTCTGGAGCTCCGAAGTGCGCACGAGTCCAGCAGACTTTCCGATATTTGTGCTCCAGAGACGGGAAAGCTCAGAGCGGGATCACTCGAGCTACTCAATTATTTCTGACCCAGGAAAACCCCAAATGGTGGAAGAAATCTCCATAGAACGGGACGACTCTCAAACAGGTCAAGAAAATGAGGAGGAGCTTGTTATTAAAACAGGTGCTCCGGCCAGGTCTCCTAAGCAACCAAATTGGCCCGGTTGCTAGGGAGGGTAGAGTCACATGGGGTAACCTCCTCGTGGTCACTATAATGTGGTTCTCGCTCTCGGTGGGGCACGTGGTGAGTTGTGCGTGGATGCCACAGAGAATAGCGTGAAGCCTCCACACGCGCTACGTCTCCGCGGTAACGCGCTCAACAAGCCACGTGATAAGATGCGCAGATTGACTGTCTCAGACGCGGAGGCAACTGAGATTCGTCCTCCGCCACCTGGATTGAGGCACGTCACTACACCACCACGAGGACTTGGAGCGCATTGGGAATTGGGCATTCCAAATTGGGGAGAAAAGGGGAGAAAAAAAAAACACAAAAAAAAAAACAGGTGCGAAATCTGTGGTTCGCACAACAATAATCACTCGTAATACAAGCAATCTGTTTTACCACCACAAAATGAAGCATGCAAAAATAATATTACGAAAGCCAAAAGAATTCAGTCATTTATTTATTAATAATGTAACATTATGTATGTAACATTTATTTGTTTTTGTTGATTTTAAGGTCTCATAATTTTATGTTTATTTATTGTAAATAATGACTTTAAAATATAATTTTAAATAGCTATAATAAACATTTTCAGAAAAGAAAATCCCATTAAACTGAAGTATATTAGTATCTACACTCACTGAGCACTTTATTAGGAACGCTATGGTCCTAATAAAGAGCCAGATGTCGTCTTCTGCTGTTGTAGCCCATCCGCCTCAAGGTTCGATATGTTGTGCATTCTGAGATGATAGTCTGATCACTACAATTGTACAGAGCGGTTATCTGAGTTACTGTAGCCTTTCTGTCAGCTCCAACCAGTCTGGCCATTCTCCGTTGACCTCTCTCATCAACAAGGCGTTTCCATCCACAGAACTGCCGCTCACTGTGTGTTTTTGTTTTTGGCAGCATTCTGAGTAAATTCTAGAGACTATTGTGTGTGAAAATCCCAGGAGATCAGCAGTTACAGAAATACTCAAACCAGCCCATCTGGCACCAACAATCAAGCCACGGTCCAAATCACTGAGATCAAATTTTTTCCCCATTCTGATGGTTGATGTGAACATTAACTGAAGCTCCTGACCCATATCCGCAGGTGTTTTTTCCCAGGGGGGGTCGGTGGGGGTCTACAAACCCCAGGCTGTATATAAATCACAACATAAGAGCTCACTAGAGTGTGTTAAAGGCAATAATATCAGCTACGTTGAAACAGCTGAGGTTATAGATTGTGTATGTGTGCAGGGAAGTTAGTACATTTAGCCAGGTGTGCAACCTTTTGCCAAATCCAGCCGTGGTGACAAACACCCCCTGGCACTGTGGGCCAAAATTCTCATCTGTTGCATGAGTTCTCTGATGTGGCATTTAGGTTTTAATATATGAAATCCAATTGCCAGTGAAGCAACACCAATGTTGCTTTGATGGTCTCTCAACAATAAAGTTTCATCATTGGTTCTTTGCAGCATGTTAGGTTTTGCTGCATAGGGTTCTCGAGTTGGCTATGGCTTTTTTTTTTTTTTCAAAACATGAGAAATTATGCTTTTCTGCATTAATTTGTCATAAAATGTGATCTTATCTTCATCAAAGTCACAAGTATAGACAAACAGAGTGTGCTTAAGTTAACAACACACAAACAATTATAATCTTTCATGTCTTTATTGAACACAACCCATTAAACATTCACAGTGCTGTGGAAAAAGTAAGTGGATTTAATAACTGGTTGATCCTCCTTTGGCAGCAATAACCTCAACCAAGCATTTCGAGTAGCTGCGGATTAGACCTGCACAACATTCAGAAGGAATTTGACACCATTCTTCCTTACAGAACTGCTTCAGCTCAGCCATATTCTTAGGATGTCTGGTGTGAACGGCTCTCTTGAGGTCATTCCACAGCATCTCTATTAGGTTAAGGTCTGGGCTCTGACTGGGACACTCCAAAAGCTGGATTTTCTTAATTTGAAGCCATTCTGTAGTGAATTTACTTCGATGTTTAGGGTCATTGTCCTGCTGCAACACTCAGCTTCTACTGAGCTTCAGCTGGTGCACAGCCACCCTGACATTATCCTGTAGCATATCTTGATAAACCTGGGAATAGATTTTTCCCCCGATGATGGCAAGCGGTCCAGGCCCGAAGCAGCAAAGCAGTTTCAAATCATGATGCTTCCTCCACTGTACTTCACCGTTAGGATGATGTTTTTATGTTGGTATGTGGTGCCCTTTTATGCCATATGTATTGTTGCCTGTTCTTCCCAAACAATTCAACCTTAGTTTTCATCAGTCCACAAAACATCTTCCAGTAGCATTGTGGAATGTCAAGGTGGTCTCTGGCAAACTTCAGGCAAGCAGCAATTTGTTTTGTTGGAAAGCAGCGGCTTCCTTCATGGTGTCCTGCCATAGACAACATGCCTGTGTAATGTTTTCCATCTAGTAGACTCATGAACAGAGATGTTAACCAGTTCCAGTGATTCCTTCAAGTCTTTTGTTGTCACTCTAGGGTTCTTTTTTTACCTCATTGAGCATTCTGCGGTGTGCCCTTTGAGTCATCTTGGCTGGACGGCCACTTCTAGTGAGAGTACCTATAGTACTAAATCGTCTCCATTTATAGACAGTTTGTCTAACTGTGGACAGATGAATATCTAAGCTCTTTGAGATAACTTTTTGTAACCATTTCCAGCTTTATGCAAAGCAACAGTTCTTGATCGTAGGTCTTCTGAGATCTCTTTTGCGAGGCATGGTCCACATCAGCAGATGCTTCTTGTGAATAGCAAACTCAAAATGTTTGAGTGCTTTTTATAAGTCAAAGTAGCTCTAACCCACACCTCCAATCTCGTTTCTTTAATTGGATGCCAGGTTTGCTATCTCCTGACTCTAATTAGCTTTTGTTGATGTCATTAGCCTAGGGGTTCACATACTTATTCCAACCTACACTGTGAATGTTAGAATGATGTATTCAATATGTACAAGAACAATACAATAATTAGTGTGTTAAAGCAGATTGTGTTTGTTCATTATTGTAACTTAGTTGAAGGTCAAACCATATTTTAAGAAAAATGTATACATAAATGCAGGTAATTCCAAAGGGTTCACATACTTTTTTTTTATGCCAGTGCATGGTGTTCCGGTAAAGCCCTGTGGCAAAAAATGGTGAATATTGCTGCGAATTTGCCACAAAGAAACTACAAGTTTCTTACAAATAAACAGTGTGCATAAATTGCCGATTGATTGAAATGATAAAAATAACCTCTGACGGAATGGTTGGAAGCAGTTCGTTAGATTAAATATACATTTTGTTTTTAATTCTTTTCATCTTATGATTCAAATTCTACTAGTGAAATAAACATTGTATTGTACTGTAGTGCTGTAAATATTCACTTGATTATCTATGTAAGCTTAAGTGTAGTTCTAGCAGGAGACTCACAGCTGTACATCATCACGCCATTATCTAGTTAGCTCCTAGCCAGTCATACATCAGCCATTGCTTTAAAAGCCTGCTTTCAATCTACCTCTTTGCTGTTTCAGTGTGCCAACACAGCGACCTCCATCTCCCCACCGCCACCAGTCAAGTCCCGTCCTGCACAGGGGTAGGCTCCTCACCCCCTGCCTCCTATCTCCGGCAGGATCTGATGGTTGTCATGCCCCATTGACATGACATCAAATAAATGTCATGTCACTTGACCAAGTCTGCGAGTCTTTCTGATAGAACTAAAGCTCACTTGTATTTGTACTAGATCATTAGATTTGACGTTATAATGCCTCAACAAACCAGTCTCCTTACAAGGAATACAAGCCTACAGTATGTCTATTAAGTCACTTGACTTATTGATGTTTCATTCTAGGTTCTTCAGATAAGCATATTGATTTTCTGTGTTCATTAGAGATATCAGGCTGAACACTCAAAAGTTTGGTTTTAAATGAAACATTTAGAGAGCTGATGCAGACAGTCTTTTATCAAAATAACTCACCCATAGATTCCTGCAGCTGCACTTGCTTTTTATGTCACTGTCTAGATTTCATGGCTCAGTGATACTGAATTTGTTTTAGCCATTAATGCAATAATGCAATCAATGTCCCGGCATAGAAAATGACATTTAGGGCATGCTGATATACTGCCCCCAAAGTCTGACCCCACCAGAAGGACGTGGGTGGGCTCTTAATCTATTATAGTCTGTGATAAAGGCTTTTTATTAGATGTTGCTTTAGCATTTGAATAATGCGAGTGTTGCATGTCATAAATATTGGTCAAGCTGTAGAGTGTAGCGTCCTTGCGCAAACCGCTCTGATGCCTTTTGTATCTCTGTGTAATTACATTATTAATTTTGGCTAATAATGCCTAAACATTTATGCTTTAATATGTACAGAATCTATGTTTAAGATTTTAATTTTGCTATTCAGCACCACAAAATGTCCATGACATTGTTTTCAGATAACTTTCTGAAAATATTCAATTAAGTTATAATCAAATTAAATATTTATAAATTAAATACAAATTTGTATAGGTGGAAACTGAAACATTGATTATTAATATAATCTAATGTTTCTGGAAATTCCACATATGTTATGTCATACTTAAAAACTAAATGCATCATTAAAAATGACAAATTTATTTGATTTTCATTCTAGTTCAAAATTTGAATTACAGTCCTATCACAATCCTATTACAGTCTGCATTGGAAGTTATTTGTTTTTAGCTTAGTTGCAAGCATTTGCTGTTTTTGTCGGCATCAGCATCCTTGCATTAATCTCAGCAGGGTTTCAGCAAAGTTAATGCAAACACATTTGATTTTTCATGAGCATTTGATTGGTGTGTTTGAAGATTCAGCAGGCCATCAGAGAGGCCAGGAAGGATGTGATAGACGCGCCGTCTTTAGAAACAGCTGATCAGATGAATAGTGACAGCGCGGGTGGAAGTGTGTTGTAATTTCTGATCATCACTCGCTCTCTAATTCCCATTTGCTCTGTCTCCATCTCCTCATCCTCTTCTTTTCAGGCCCAGATGGTAATCAGTCTTGTCCACACTGTCACCTCTCTCAGTCCTTGACATTTTCAATCAACGCTTTGAACGTCTCTGCAGGGACAAGATAGAATTTGCCCAACACGCTGGAAAGAGCAGGACATTGACTCATTAATGATATGACATGCTGTAATGTCTAAAGGCACAGAGACGATTCCACTTTTACTGCATAGAAAGCACAAAACAGCCGTTTATAATTGCTTTACCTTTAAAAGTGCATTTCCAAATGTATGCATCTCCGTAAGTGCTGTACGCTCCTGGTAGATGCCGCAACTAAACCATTATGCAAGCAAAAAGAATCCTTGTCCATTGACGGCCATTCAAAAGTAGCTGTGTATTTAAAATAACATTGTTTGACAGCAACATTTAACAAATAAATTGCTGATATTTCATTATATTAATGTTTTTTTTTTTTTATAATAATCCTTATAATATGGACTTTGACATCACAGCTCAGGATACATTCAAAAAATGTATTTGAAGATGTACGCATTTCAATATCATAACAAAATTCCATCAAATTGAATCAAGTAATCTTTAATAAAATTAAATACAAAAAACTAAACATTTTAAGTTTTATCAGTTTAATTTTGTTAAACATTACACAATTAAATTTGATGGAATTTTGTTATAAAATTGAAATGTGCAAATCTTGAAAAAAGGCTCAAATATATTTTTTTGAGTGTAGTCGTTTAAGGGTTTAGGACGGTGCGTGTTCTTGTATTGGCATCAGCCATTCAGCATTGACAAGAGGTCATTTTCACTGCAGCTCAAGAGTCAATACCGTATTTATGTCATCAGAAAGGTCCTGCAACTTATAGTCGAAAGTGAATTATTTATATATAATTTATACTTAACTGATGTTGGCCGGTCACTCAAACTGCACACAAAAACATGTTTACACACAAAGAGATGAAAACATCAGTCATAAGTCACAAGTGGCATATTCAGAATATTTGGCCTATACAAGTATTTTATGCAACTAGTTTAAATATTCTGTTTACCATAACATTAGCTGGGTTTCCATCCATGCGCATTTTGTGATATAGTATAAAAACTGCTGGATGGAAACACCAAGATGCGAATAATGTCTCCAAAATGTGCATATAAAAATGTATATGCTTTTTTTTTGTCTGTGTGCTCTAAACCACGAGTATTTTATTAATAAAAGAGTCACACTGGCTACAATTTCTCCAGAAGTGACGGTTTGGGATTTTTTGAGCACGATGGATGGAAACGGGGCTTTATTCGCATATTGTTTTTTCAATATTATAGTTTTTCGCATAAATTAAATTCACAACTTAGATGGAAACAGCTATTATTGTGCTAACAGTCAGGATTCCCGGTACTCTAAGGCGTTTTCACACGCAGCTCCTTGCATCCCCACAAAATGATGTGTCATCACTCTACTAGTGAAAAAATTTAGTCAGTGAAACAGATAATTAGCGCATAGCAAGTAGGGTTGCATATTGTTTAACAGATGTGTCTTGTTTGTTGCATTTTTTTCTTGAAACATAAACACAATATGAAAAATGATTACTTAACAGATGCTCCCGATTAAAACTAGCCCAAATACAACGTGATAAGGTAATTCTTTTACCAGGTGCGACTTATTTTTGGGTACGACTTTATTTCCAGAAAATAAAGTCTTCACATGGCATTTATGGCTTAGGTTATTGTCTTAAAATAATGAGGCCAGAACTGAGTGCCCATGAGCAAAGATCAAGACCAAGTGTCATTATAGACATTCTTGGCTGTACAATGCTCCTTTAAAACCCCCTCTGTCAGTAATTGTGATTGGGTAATAATACAGACGGGGCTGCAGGGAGTTTCAGCATGTTGGTCGTGTATTAAGCATTCAGTACAGCTTCAGTACAGAAGTGTTTGGCTGTGCACTGGGCATAGTTGACTATTGTGGTTCTGTGTACTGTTTTTGCTGTAGAACGGGCTGAAAGATGTACGGCAGACAGATGGAGCCCACCGCTGGAACCAATGAGCTGACAGATGAGGAGAAGGAAATTATCAACAGCGTGCTGGCGAGAGCCAAGATGATGGAGGACATGGAGCAGAAACGGATTGGGTGAGATCTCACCCTTGATAGAAGTCATCCTTTTGTTCTGTTCCTGTAGGAAAGAAAAATCAGATTCAAGATCTCTTTAATATCTCGATTATTTCTCTTAGACAACAATGAGATGTAATGGAGTGCAAACTGAGACTTTTACTTAAATGTCCTGCTTCTCAGATTTTTCTTTTCAGCAAAAGAGTAATCTCACAGGTGTTTCACTGTGCTCAGATTTGCCAAGATGAACTAGATTTATCAATATGAACTCAAATATTTGTCATCGAATTCTTACAATACCAAATTATCAGAACTATGCTATCCTAATGAATTTTATAGCTTTATACTCTTAAGGCTAATTTATACTTGGTGGGCGAACAAGCTTCGTTTAGTTTGCCTAAAAGCTAGGACGAAATGCACTGGTGTGTTTTTCTGCTTTTGGATATTCTCCTGTTTGTGCACATCTCTGAAATTCTTGACCTACAGTAGGAGAACTTGGTTTGTCAAAGACCATTGATGGTTAGTTAAAAGTAATTGTGGGTGTGATTTGGATGTGACACTTTTTATTTGTTTTCCTCAACTAACTAATTTCACAGCGAAACTTTGTATACATGCAGGCTTTGTTCAAAAAAGGCTTCTTACAGAACTTTTGGAGAAACATCTAAGACTAATTCCAGGTGAAGGGTGTAATTTCCATGCTACTAGCATCACCAAATAGAGTTGTAAAAATAAAGACTGTTTTCCAGCAGATTTCCCGAACCGTTCCCCCAATTGCCATTGATTGGCCAAACGGATTGTCCCACCTCAAACTGACGGCATTTGTTGACCCAGTGTTGCTGTGTCGAGTTGGTTGTGATACAAAGGGAATGTTCTGAAAATGCCACAGAGTCAGTGAGCACGTTTACATGCACACCAATACGCTGATTACTCCCAAAAGTCATATTATGCTGTAATCTGTAAAAATCTGACAAAGCAAGAAAAACCGTGTTTACATGAGATTTGAAATAATCGTGTTATTCTCTACGTTTGACGTCAAACCGTGAAGAGACATGCGCCCAACACATGCGCACATTGGATAAGCCGGTGAGAACACCAGTAATGGTGCTTACATGCCACGAGAAATCGGCATAATGGGCAACAATCTACCCGTGTCAACCGCTTTATTCTTTATTCGCCATTTATGACCTTACACCGATAAAGGAGCACCGTTTATTGCGTTTACATGACCACACACGGTGTCGGCTTATTAATAATCGTTGTAAGAACGTGCATGTAAACGCGCTCACTGTTAACACTCTTCTGGAAGTCAACCAATGAATGATAGGTTGGGATAGGCAGTGGTGGTTCTAGCTTGTATGGCGCCCTGTGCGAAACCTGCTTCAACACGCCCCCAAAGTTGTTGGGGTGGGGTGGGTGGGGTGGGGGGGGTTGTATGGTGCCTTGGGCGAAACCCACTTCAACACGCCCCCAAAGTTGTTGACCGGGGGCGGGAGGTGTCTGTGTAGGTGCCTCTTACCGCCCCCCCGCAAGATGCCACCCTGGGCAACTGCACATTTCGCCCATGCCTAAATCCGCTACTGGGGATAGGACAAAGTATTGTAATAATAATAATAATAGTAATAATAATTCTAAGCATCACCTTTACCTTAGAACTCCAATATGTCTCCTGAAAAGCAATGTCTGAGCAATCCAATTTTCCTCTAGGGTTGTAGGATAAGCTCCCTCCTACCTACAATATCAATTAGAGCACACAGGATTGGACTCAAAGCAATACTGGCCAACACCCGAGTCCACTATGAAAGAGGGATAAAGCTTTGGTTGATGCTTTTCCTTTCAGTTGCACAATGTTCAGTAGAGCAATTTAGCCCAAGCACATCTGTCCAAGTGATTGAAATGCAAGTGTATTTAAGCTTTTTTACAAG